>NC_092117.1:26935576-27045492 GCF_045679555.1 Salvelinus alpinus
AGTAAAACATATGGTGTGTTTGTGGATAGTAAAACATATGGTGTGTGTGTGGATAGTAAAACATATGGTGTGTGTCTGGATAGTAAAACATATGGTGTGTGTGTGTGTAGTAAGACATATTGTGTGTGTGTGGATAGTAAAACATATGGTGTGTGTGGATAGTAAAACATATGGTGTGTGTGGATAGTAAAACATATGGTGTGTGTGGATAGTAAAACATATGGTGTGTGTGGATAGTAAAACATATGGTGTGTGTGGATAGTAAAACATATGGTGTGTGTGGATAGTAAAACATATGGTGTGTGTGTGTGGATAGTAAAACATATGGTGTGTGTGTGGATAGTAAAACATATGGTGTGTGTGTGTGGATAGTAAAACATATGGTGTGTGTGTGTGGATAGTAAAACATATGGTGTGTGTGTGGATAGTAAAACATATGGTGTGTGTGTGTATAGTAAAACATATTGTGTGTGTGTGGATAGTAAAACATATGGTGTGTGTGGATAGTAAAACATATGGTGTGTGTGGATAGTAAAACATATGGTGTGTGTGGATAGTAAAACATATGGTGTGTGTGTGTGGATAGTAAAACATATGGTGTGTGTGTGGATAGTAAAACATATGGTGTGTGTGTGTGGATAGTAAAACATATGGTGTGTGTGTGTGGATAGTAAAACATATGGTGTGTGTGTGGATAGTAAAACATATGGTGTGTGTGTGTATAGTAAAACATATGGTTTGTATCTGGATAGTAAAACATATGGTTTGTGTGGATAGTAAAACATATGGTGTGTGTGTGGATAGTAAAACATATGGTGTGTGTGTGAATAGTAAAACATATGGTGTGTGTGTGGATAGTAAAACATATGGTGTGTGTGGATAGTAAAACATATGGTGTGTGTGTGAATAGTAAAACATATGGTGTGTGTGTGGATAGTAAAACATATGGTGTGTGTGTGGATAGTAAAACATATGGTGTGTGTGGATAGTAAAACATATGGTGTGTGTGGGTAGTAAGACATATGGTGTGTGTGGATAGTAAAACATATGGTGTGTTTGTGGATAGTAAAACATATGGTGTGTGTGTGGATAGTAAAACATATGGTGTGTGTCTGGATAGTAAAACATATGGTGTGTTTGTGGATAGTAAAACATATGGTGTGTGTGTGGATAGTAAAACATATGGTGTGTGTGGATAGTAAAACATATGGTGTGTGTGGATACTAAAACATATGGTGTGTGTGGATAGTAAAACATATGGTGTGTGTGTGGATAGTAAAACATATGGTGTGTGTGGATAGTAAAACATATGGTGTGTGTGTGGATAGTAAAACATATGGTATGTGTGTGGATAGTAAAACATATGGTGTGTGGATTGTAAAACATATGGTGAGTGTGGATTGTAAAGCATCTGGTGTGTGGATTGTAAAACATATGGTGTGTGTGGATAGTAAAACATATGGTGTGTGTGGATAGTAAAACATATGGTGTGTGTGTGTGGATAGTAAGACATATGGTGTGTGTGGATAGTAAAACATATGGTGTGTGTGTGGATAGTAAAACATATGGTGTGTGTGTGGATAGTAAAACATATGGTGTGTGTGTGGATAGTAAAACATATGGTGTGTGTGTGGATAGTAAAACATATGGTGTGTGTGTGGATAGTAAAACATATGGTGTGTGTGGATAGTAAAACATATGGTGTGTGTGTGGATAGTAAAACATATGGTGTGTGTGTGGATAGTACAACATATGGTGTGTGTGGATAGTAAAACATATGGTGTGTGTGTGGATAGTAAAACATATGGTGTGTTTGTGTGTGGATAGTAAAACATATGGTGTGTGTGGATAGTAAGACATATGGTGTGTGTGGATAGTAAAACATATGGTGTGTGTGGATAGTAAAACATATGGTTTGTGTGTGGATAGTAAAACATATGGTGTGTGTGTGGATAGTAAAACATATGGTGTGTGTGTGGATAGTAAAACATATGGTGTGTGTGGAAAGTACAACATATGGTGTGTGTAAATAGTAAAACATATGGTGTGTGTGTGGATAGTAAAACATATGGTGTGTGTGTGTGGATAGTAAAACATATGGTGTGTGTGTGGATAGTAAAACATATGATGTGTGTGGATAGTAAAACATATGGTGTGTGTGTGGATAGTAAAACATATGGTGTGTGTGTGGATAGTAAAACATATGGTGTGTGTGTGGATAGTAAAACATATGGTGTGTGTGGATAGTAAAACATATGGTGTGTGTGGGTAGTAAAACATATGGTGTGTGTGGATAGTAAAACATATGGTGTGTGTGGATAGTAAGACATATGGTGTGTGTGGATAGTAAAACATATGGTGTGTGTGGATAGTAAAACATATGGTGTGTTTGTGGATAGTAAAACATATGGTGTGTGTGTGGATAGTAAAACATATGGTGTGTGTGTGGATAGTAAAACATATGGTGTGTGTGGAAAGTACAACATATGGTGTGTGTAAATAGTAAAACATATGATGTGTGTGTGGATAGTAAAACATATGGTGTGTGTGTGTGGATAGTAAAACATATGGTGTGTGTGTGAATAGTAAAACATATGGTGTGTGTGTGTATAGTAAAACATATGGTTTGTATCTGGATAGTAAAACATATGGTTTGTGTGGATAGTAAAACATATGGTGTGTGTGTGGATAGTAAAACATATGGTGTGTGTGTGTGGATAGTAAAACATATGGTGTGTGTGTGGATAGTAAAACATATGGTGTGTGTGTGTATAGTAAAACATATGGTTTGTATCTGGATAGTAAAACATATGGTGTGTGTGTGAATAGTAAAACATATGGTGTGTGTGTGGATAGTAAAACATATGGTGTGTGTGTGGATAGTAAAACATATGGTGTGTGTGTGGATAGTAAAACATATGGTGTGTGTGTGGATAGTAAAACATATGGTGTGTGTGGAAAGTACAACATATGGTGTGTGTAAATAGTAAAACATATGGTGTGTGTGTGGATAGTAAAACATATGGTGTGTGTGTGGATAGTAAAACATATGGTTTGTGTGGATAGTAAAACATATGGTGTGTGTGTGGATAGTAAAACATATGGTGTGTGTGTGGATAGTAAAACATATGGTGTGTGTGGAAAGTACAACATATGGTGTGTGTAAATAGTAAAACATATGGTGTGTGTGTGGATAGTAAAACATATGGTGTGTTTGTGTGGATAGTAAAACATATGGTGTGTGTGTGGATAGTAAAACATATGATGTGTGTGGATAGTAAAACATATGGTGTGTGTGTGGATAGTAAAACATATGGTGTGTGTGTGAATAGTAAAACATATGGTGTGTGTGTGGATAGTAAAACATATGGTGTGTGTGTGGATAGTAAAACATATGGTGTGTGTGGATAGTAAAACATATGGTGTGTGTGGGTAGTAAGACATATGGTGTGTGTGGATAGTAAAACATATGGTGTGTTTGTGGATAGTAAAACATATGGTGTGTGTGTGGATAGTAAAACATATGGTGTGTGTCTGGATAGTAAAACATATGGTGTGTTTGTGGATAGTAAAACATATGGTGTGTGTGTGGATAGTAAAACATATGGTGTGTGTCTGGATAGTAAAACATATGGTGTGTGTGGATAGTAAAACATATGGTGTGTGTGTGTGTAGTAAGACATATTGTGTGTGTGTGGATAGTAAAACATATGGTGTGTGTGGATAGTAAAACATATGGTGTGTGTGGATAGTAAAACATATGGTGTGTGTGGATAGTAAAACATATGGTGTGTGTGTGTGGATAGTAAAACATATGGTGTGTGTGTAAATAGTAAAACATATGGTGTGTGTGTGTGGATAGTAAAACATATGGTGTGTGTGTGTGGATAGTAAAACATATGGTGTGTGTGTGTATAGTAAAACATATGGTTTGTATCTGGATAGTAAAACATATGGTTTGTGTGGATAGTAAAACATATGGTGTGTGTGTGGATAGTAAAACATATGGTGTGTGTGTGAATAGTAAAACATATGGTGTGTGTGTGGATAGTAAAACATATGGTGTGTGTGGATAGTAAAACATATGGTGTGTGTGTGAATAGTAAAACATATGGTGTGTGTGTGGATAGTAAAACATATGGTGTGTGTGTGGATAGTAGAACATATGGTGTGTGTGGATAGTAAAACATATGGTGTGTGTGGGTAGTAAGACATATGGTGTGTGTGGATAGTAAAACATATGGTGTGTTTGTGGATAGTAAAACATATGGTGTGTGTGTGGATAGTAAAACATATGGTGTGTGTCTGGATAGTAAAACATATGGTGTGTTTGTGGATAGTAAAACATATGGTGTGTGTGTGGATAGTAAAACATATGGTGTGTGTGGATAGTAAAACATATGGTGTGTGTGGATACTAAAACATATGGTGTGTGTGGATAGTAAAACATATGGTGTGTGTGTGGATAGTAAAACATATGGTGTGTGTGTGGATAGTAAAACATATGGTGTGTGTGGAAAGTACAACATATGGTGTGTGTAAATAGTAAAACATATGGTGTGTGTGTGGATAGTAAAACATATGGTGTGTGTGTGTGGATAGTAAAACATATGGTGTGTGTGTGAATAGTAAAACATATGGTGTGTGTGTGTATAGTAAAACATATGGTTTGTATCTGGATAGTAAAACATATGGTTTGTGTGGATAGTAAAACATATGGTGTGTGTGTGGATAGTAAAACATATGGTGTGTGTGTGAATAGTAAAACATATGGTGTGTGTGTGGATAGTAAAACATATGGTGTGTGTGGATAGTAAAACATATGGTGTGTTTGTGGATAGTAAAACATATGGTGTGTGTGTGGATAGTAAAACATATGGTGTGTGTCTGGATAGTAAAACATATGGTGTGTTTGTGGATAGTAAAACATATGGTGTGTGTGTGGATAGTAAAACATATGGTGTGTGTCTGGATAGTAAAACATATGGTGTGTGTGGATAGTAAAACATATGGTGTGTGTGTGTGTAGTAAGACATATTGTGTGTGTGTGGATAGTAAAACATATGGTGTGTGTGGATAGTAAAACATATGGTGTGTGTGGATAGTAAAACATATGGTGTGTGTGGATAGTAAAACATATGGTGTGTGTGGATAGTAAAACATATGGTGTGTGTGTGGATAGTAAACCATATGGTGTGTGTGTGTATAGTAAAACATATGGTTTGTATCTGGATAGTAAAACATATGTTTTGTGTGGATAGTAAAACATATGGTGTGTGTGGATAGTAAAACATATGGTGTGTGTGTGAATAGTAAAACATATGGTGTGTGTGTGGATAGTAAAACATATGGTGTGTGTGGATAGTAAAACATATGGTGTGTGTGTGAATAGTAAAACATATGGTGTGTGTGTGGATAGTAAAACATATGGTGTGTGTGTGGATAGTAAAACATATGGTGTGTGTGGATAGTAAAACATATGGTGTGTGTGGGTAGTAAGACATATGGTGTGTGTGGATAGTAAAACATATGGTGTGTTTGTGGATAGTAAAACATATGGTGTGTGTGTGGATAGTAAAACATATGGTGTGTGTCTGGATAGTAAAACATATGGTGTGTTTGTGGATAGTAAAACATATGGTGTGTGTGTGGATAGTAAAACATATGGTGTGTGTCTGGATAGTAAAACATATGGTGTGTGTGGATAGTAAAACATATGGTGTGTGTGTGTGTAGTAAAACATATTGTGTGTGTGTGGATAGTAAAACATATGGTGTGTGTGGATAGTAAAACATATGGTGTGTGTGGATAGTAAAACATATGGTGTGTGTGTGTGGATAGTAAAACATATGGTGTGTGTGGATAGTAAAACATATGGTGTGTGTGGATAGTAAAACATATGGTGTGTGTGTGTGGATAGTAAAACATATGGTGTGTGTGTGTGGATAGTAAAACATATGGTGTGTGTGTGTGGATAGTAAAACATATGGTGTGTGTGTGGATAGTAAAACATATGGTGTGTGTGTGTATAGTAAAACATATGGTTTGTATCTGGATAGTAAAACATATGGTGTGTGTGTGAATAGTAAAACATATGGTGTGTGTGTGGATAGTAAAACATATGGTGTGTGTGTGGATAGTAAAACATATGGTGTGTGTGTGGATAGTAAAACATATGGTGTGTGTGTGGATAGTAAAACATATGGTGTGTGTGGAAAGTACAACATATGGTGTGTGTAAATAGTAAAACATATGGTGTGTGTGTGGATAGTAAAACATATGGTGTGTGTGTGGATAGTAAAACATATGGTTTGTGTGGATAGTAAAACATATGGTGTGTGTGTGGATAGTAAAACATATGGTGTGTGTGTGGATAGTAAAACATATGGTGTGTGTGGAAAGTACAACATATGGTGTGTGTAAATAGTAAAACATATGGTGTGTGTGTGGATAGTAAAACATATGGTGTGTTTGTGTGGATAGTAAAACATATGGTGTGTGTGTGGATAGTAAAACATATGATGTGTGTGGATAGTAAAACATATGGTGTGTGTGTGGATAGTAAAACATATGGTGTGTGTGTGAATAGTAAAACATATGGTGTGTGTGTGGATAGTAAAACATATGGTGTGTGTGTGGATAGTAAAACATATGGTGTGTGTGGATAGTAAAACATATGGTGTGTGTGGGTAGTAAGACATATGGTGTGTGTGGATAGTAAAACATATGGTGTGTTTGTGGATAGTAAAACATATGGTGTGTGTGTGGATAGTAAAACATATGGTGTGTGTCTGGATAGTAAAACATATGGTGTGTTTGTGGATAGTAAAACATATGGTGTGTGTGTGGATAGTAAAACATATGGTGTGTGTCTGGATAGTAAAACATATGGTGTGTGTGGATAGTAAAACATATGGTGTGTGTGTGTGTAGTAAGACATATTGTGTGTGTGTGGATAGTAAAACATATGGTGTGTGTGGATAGTAAAACATATGGTGTGTGTGGATAGTAAAACATATGGTGTGTGTGGATAGTAAAACATATGGTGTGTGTGTGTGGATAGTAAAACATATGGTGTGTGTGTAAATAGTAAAACATATGGTGTGTGTGTGTGGATAGTAAAACATATGGTGTGTGTGTGTGGATAGTAAAACATATGGTGTGTGTGTGTATAGTAAAACATATGGTTTGTATCTGGATAGTAAAACATATGGTTTGTGTGGATAGTAAAACATATGGTGTGTGTGTGGATAGTAAAACATATGGTGTGTGTGTGAATAGTAAAACATATGGTGTGTGTGTGGATAGTAAAACATATGGTGTGTGTGGATAGTAAAACATATGGTGTGTGTGTGAATAGTAAAACATATGGTGTGTGTGTGGATAGTAAAACATATGGTGTGTGTGTGGATAGTAAAACATATGGTGTGTGTGGATAGTAAAACATATGGTGTGTGTGGGTAGTAAGACATATGGTGTGTGTGGATAGTAAAACATATGGTGTGTTTGTGGATAGTAAAACATATGGTGTGTGTGTGGATAGTAAAACATATGGTGTGTGTCTGGATAGTAAAACATATGGTGTGTTTGTGGATAGTAAAACATATGGTGTGTGTGTGGATAGTAAAACATATGGTGTGTGTGGATAGTAAAACATATGGTGTGTGTGGATACTAAAACATATGGTGTGTGTGGATAGTAAAACATATGGTGTGTGTGTGGATAGTAAAACATATGGTGTGTGTGGATAGTAAAACATATGGTGTGTGTGTGGATAGTAAAACATATGGTATGTGTGTGGATAGTAAAACATATGGTGTGTGGATTGTAAAACATATGGTGAGTGTGGATTGTAAAGCATCTGGTGTGTGGATTGTAAAACATATGGTGTGTGTGGATAGTAAAACATATGGTGTGTGTGGATAGTAAAACATATGGTGTGTGTGTGTGGATAGTAAGACATATGGTGTGTGTGGATAGTAAAACATATGGTGTGTGTGTGGATAGTAAAACATATGGTGTGTGTGTGGATAGTAAAACATATGGTGTGTGTGTGGATAGTAAAACATATGGTGTGTGTGTGGATAGTAAAACATATGGTGTGTGTGTGGATAGTAAAACATATGGTGTGTGTGGATAGTAAAACATATGGTGTGTGTGTGGATAGTAAAACATATGGTGTGTGTGTGGATAGTACAACATATGGTGTGTGTGGATAGTAAAACATATGGTGTGTGTGTGGATAGTAAAACATATGGTGTGTGTGGATAGTAAAACATATGGTGTGTGTGTGTGTGGATAGTAAAACATATGGTGTGTGTGGATAGTAAGACATATGGTGTGTGTGGATAGTAAAACATATGGTGTGTGTGGATAGTAAAACATATGGTTTGTGTGTGGATAGTAAAACATATGGTGTGTGTGTGGATAGTAAAACATATGGTGTGTGTGTGGATAGTAAAACATATGGTGTGTGTGGAAAGTACAACATATGGTGTGTGTAAATAGTAAAACATATGGTGTGTGTGTGTGGATAGTAAAACATATGGTGTGTGTGTGTGGATAGTAAAACATATGGTGTGTGTGTGGATAGTAAAACATATGATGTGTGTGGATAGTAAAACATATGGTGTGTGTGTGGATAGTAAAACATATGGTGTGTGTGTGGATAGTAAAACATATGGTGTGTGTGTGGATAGTAAAACATATGGTGTGTGTGGATAGTAAAACATATGGTGTGTGTGGGTAGTAAAACATATGGTGTGTGTGGATAGTAAAACATATGGTGTGTGTGGATAGTAAGACATATGGTGTGTGTGGATAGTAAAACATATGGTGTGTGTGGATAGTAAAACATATGGTGTGTTTGTGGATAGTAAAACATATGGTGTGTGTGTGGATAGTAAAACATATGGTGTGTGTGTGGATAGTAAAACATATGGTGTGTGTGGAAAGTACAACATATGGTGTGTGTAAATAGTAAAACATATGGTGTGTGTGTGGATAGTAAAACATATGGTGTGTGTGTGTGGATAGTAAAACATATGGTGTGTGTGTGGATAGTAAAACATATGATGTGTGTGTGGATAGTAAAACATATGGTGTGTGTGTGTGGATAGTAAAACATATGGTGTGTGTGTGGATAGTAAAACATATGATGTGTGTGGATAGTAAAACATATGGTGTGTGTGTGGATAGTAAAACATATGGTGTGTGTGTGGATAGTAAAACATATGGTGTGTGTGTGGATAGTAAAACATATGGTGTGTGTGGATAGTAAAACATATGGTGTGTGTGGGTAGTAAAACATATGGTGTGTGTGGATAGTAAAACATATGGTGTGTGTGGATAGTAAGACATATGGTGTGTGTGGATAGTAAAACATATGGTGTGTGTGGATAGTAAAACATATGGTGTGTTTGTGGATAGTAAAACATATGGTGTGTGTGTGGATAGTAAAACATATGGTGTGTGTGTGGATAGTAAAACATATGGTGTGTGTGGAAAGTACAACATATGGTGTGTGTAAATAGTAAAACATATGGTGTGTGTGTGGATAGTAAAACATATGGTGTGTGTGTGTGGATAGTAAAACATATGGTGTGTGTGTGGATAGTAAAACATATGATGTGTGTGTGTATAGTAAAACATATGGTGTGTGTGTGTGGATAGTAAAACATATGGTGTGTGTGTGAATAGTAAAACATATGGTGTGTGTGTGTATAGTAAAACATATGGTTTGTATCTGGATAGTAAAACATATGGTTTGTGTGGATAGTAAAACATATGGTGTGTGTGTGGATAGTAAAACATATGGTGTGTGTGTGAATAGTAAAACATATGGTGTGTTTGTGGATAGTAAAACATATGGTGTGTGTGTGGATAGTAAAACATATGGTGTGTGTCTGGATAGTAAAACATATGGTGTGTTTGTGGATAGTAAAACATATGGTGTGTGTGTGGATAGTAAAACATATGGTGTGTGTCTGGATAGTAAAACATATGGTGTGTGTGGATAGTAAAACATATGGTGTGTGTGTGTGTAGTAAGACATATTGTGTGTGTGTGGATAGTAAAACATATGGTGTGTGTGGATAGTAAAACATATGGTGTGTGTGGATAGTAAAACATATGGTGTGTGTGGATAGTAAAACATATGGTGTGTGTGGATAGTAAAACATATGGTGTGTGTGGATAGTAAAACATATGGTGTGTGTGTGGATAGTAAAACATATGGTGTGTGTGTGGATAGTAAACCATATGGTGTGTGTGTGTATAGTAAAACATATGGTTTGTATCTGGATAGTAAAACATATGTTTTGTGTGGATAGTAAAACATATGGTGTGTGTGGATAGTAAAACATATGGTGTGTGTGTGAATAGTAAAACATATGGTGTGTGTGTGGATAGTAAAACATATGGTGTGTGTGTGGATAGTAAAACATATGGTGTGTGTGGATAGTAAAACATATGGTGTGTGTGGGTAGTAAGACATATGGTGTGTGTGGATAGTAAAACATATGGTGTGTTTGTGGATAGTAAAACATATGGTGTGTGTGTGGATAGTAAAACATATGGTGTGTGTCTGGATAGTAAAACATATGGTGTGTTTGTGGATAGTAAAACATATGGTGTGTGTCTGGATAGTAAAACATATGGTGTGTGTGGATAGTAAAACATATGGTGTGTTTGTGGATAGTAAAACATATGGTGTGTTTGTGGATAGTAAAACATATGGTGTGTGTGTGGATAGTAAAACATATGGTGTGTGTCTGGATAGTAAAACATATGGTGTGTGTGGATAGTAAAACATATGGTGTGTGTGTGTGTAGTAAAACATATTGTGTGTGTGTGGATAGTAAAACATATGGTGTGTGTGGATAGTAAAACATATGGTGTGTGTGGATAGTAAAACATATGGTGTGTGTGTGTGGATAGTAAAACATATGGTGTGTGTGGATAGTAAAACATATGGTGTGTGTGGATAGTAAAACATATGGTGTGTGTGTGTGGATAGTAAAACATATGGTGTGTGTGTGTGGATAGTAAAACATATGGTGTGTGTGTGTGGATAGTAAAACATATGGTGTGTGTGTGGATAGTAAAACATATGGTGTGTGTGTGTATAGTAAAACATATGGTTTGTATCTGGATAGTAAAACATATGGTTTGTGTGGATAGTAAAACATATGGTGTGTGTGTGGATAGTAAAACATATGGTGTGTGTGTGAATAGTAAAACATATGGTGTGTGTGTGGATAGTAAAACATATGGTGTGTGTGGATAGTAAAACATATGGTGTGTGTGTGGATAGTAAAACATATGGTTTGTGTGGATAGTAAAACATATGGTGTGTGTGGATAGTAAAACATATGGTGTGTGTGGATAGTAAAACATATGGTGTGTGTGTGGATAGTAAAACATATGGTTTGTGTGGATAGTAAAACATATGGTGTGTGTGGATAGTAAAACATATGGTGTGTGTGTGGATAGTAAAACATATGGTGTGTGTGTGAATAGTAAAACATATGGTGTGTGTGTGGATAGTAAAACATATGGTGTGTGTGTGGATAGTAAAACATATGGTTTGTGTGGATAGTAAAACATATGGTTTGTGTGGATAGTAAAACATATGGTGTGTGTGTGGATAGTAAAACATATGGTGTGTGTGTGGATAGTAAAACATATGGTTTGTGTGGATAGTAAAACATATGGTGTGTGTGGATAGTAAAACATATGGTGTGTGTGGATAGTAAAACATATGGTGTGTGTGTGAATAGTAAAACATATGGTGTGTGTGTGTGGATAGTAAAACATATGGTGTGTGTGTGGATAGTAAAACATATGGTGTGTGTGGATAGTAAAACATATGGTGTGTGTGGATAGTAAAACATATGGTGTGTGTGGATAGTAAAACATATGGTGTGTGTGGATAGTAAAACATATGGTGTGTGTGTGGATAGTAAAACATATGGTGTGTGTCTGGATAGTAAAACATATGGTGTGTGTGTGGATAGTAAAACATATGGTGTTTGTGTGTGGATAGTAAAACATATGGTGTGTGTGTGGATAGTAAAACATATGGTGTGTGTGGATAGTAAAACATATGGTGTGTGTGGATAGTAAAACATATGGTGTGTGTCTGGATAGTAAAACATATGGTGTGTGTGGATAGTAAAACATATGGTGTGTGTGTGGATAGTAAAACATATGGTGTGTGTGGATAGTAAAACATATGGTGTGTGTGGATAGTAAAACATATGGTGTGTGTCTGGATAGTAAAACATATGGTGTGTGTGGATAGGAAAACATATGGTGTGTGTCTGGATAGTAAAACATATGGTGTGTGTGTGGATAGTAAAACATATGGTGTGTGTGGATAGTAAAACATATGGTGTGTGTCTGGATAGTAAAACATATGGTGTGTGTGGATAGTAAAACATATGGTGTGTGTGTCTGGATAGTAAAACATATGGTGTGTGTGTGTGGATAGTAAAACATATGGTGTGTGTGTCTGGATAGTAAACATATGGTGTGTGTGTGGATAGTAAAACATATGGTGTGTGTGTCTGGATAGTAAAACATATGGTGTGTGTGTGGATAGTAAAACATATGGTGTGTGTGTCTGGATAGTAAAACATATGGTGTGTGTGGATAGTAAAACATATGGTGTGTGTGTGGATAGTAAAACATATGGTGTGTGTGTGTATAGTAAAACATATGGTGTGTTACTGTAATATCCAAGTGTATCATCCTATTTTGTCTTGATTTTCTCCTTCAGGGTGATTGCTGATCAAAATGCTGCTGTGACTACATTGCCTTGTTTTCATTTAGTCTAGACCAGGGGTGTCAAACTCATTTCGCATCGTGGGCCACATACGGCCTAGGGAGATGTCAAGTGGGCCGGACCATTAAAATTATACCATACTCTGCTATAAATAACCAAAATATCATGTCTTTCCTTTATTTTGGTGTAAAGAAGCACAAGAACATTAGGAAAATATTGAAATTTAATGAACTATCCTTTTACAAAACATTTCATGAAACACCTCATATTTCCTTAGACAAATGTGCAATTTACTTTTATCATTCACAAATATGCATTGCAACTGATCCCACTGATTGTACAAAGGCACAAAACTTTAATTGGTACTGAAAAATATAGTAATGCACTTTAAGATTAAATGAGACTTTTAAAGAAAGGAATTTTTAAACCACTTACACATACGCATATAAAATCTAAATGTAATCCCTGCGTACACCTTACAAACTAAGGAGAGTGATTTTAAATGTGTAATGAAGAAAGTGTTCGCCTGTCCTGTAAATCTGTAAACTTCATACATGAAACATACATACACATACAATACATACTGAAAATGTATGGAGTTGTATGAACAGTAGAATTCCATCACACAACTTTTGTTTTGAAGCTGCTGACTAACATTAAAGTGCACATTTTTTAAATCACCACAGTAAGGATTCATCTTCACAGAGCTGTATTCTTTCAATGCAAACAGTATCTAAGGCAGCATTTTAAAGGTGTTAGTCTAGTCTGGACTTGTATTTGTTCCTGAAACTTGGCATCTTTTGGCCTGTACAAGTGCATCAACACCAGGTGTCATGTCCTGACTAGCTGTCACTTTCAGAATGTCATTTAAGTGCTTGTTTGTGAGCCTTGAACGCATTTTTGTTTTATTGATATTCATCACTGAGAAAATTTGTTCACAAAGGTAGGTTGTCCCAAACATGCACAAAATTTTAGCAGCCAGGGCTGTTAATTTGGGGTACCCTGGTAGTAGATACTGATAAAATCTGTCCAGACCTACAGAGGCAAATTTGCCCTTCAAATCTGCATCACACTGCAAATCAATTATCTCTAGCTGAATTTCGACCGGCAGATCAGAAGCTTTAACTGTGAAAGGTGAGCGAAAAACTGAAAATTCTGTCTCAAGTTCACCAAATACCTGAAAACGTTTCTCAAACTCCCGCAGTAGTCCTGCAATTTTGTCTTTGTACCGTTTCATGTCCGCATCAGGTCTGGTCACACACACATCTCTCAGACAGGGGAAATGAGCAGGGTTGCCATTTGCCAGTTGCATCTCCCACAAAGTCAGCTTCAACTTAAATGCATGTATGTTGTCAGAAAACTGTGTGACAACTTTTTTGCGGCCTTGCAACATTTTGTTCAGATTGTTCAAGTGTTCAGTAATATCAACCAAGAATGCAAGGTCCCGTAGCCATTCCTGAGATTGTAATTCCAACACCGGTTTTCCTTTTTTCTCCATGAACTGTCCGATTTCCTCTCGTAGATCAAAGAAATGCCTCAGCACAGCGCCTCGGCTTAACCATCTCACTTCAGTGTGGTATGGCAGGCTGTGGGTAATGTTGCTGTCGCTGAGAAGTTTGTCAAACTGACGATGGTTCAGACCTCTGGACCGGATGAAATTTACAGTGCGAACAACCACCTCCATGACGTGGTCCATTTTCAGCGACTTGCAACACAATGCCTCCTGGTGCAAAATACAGTGAAATGTCCAGAAACGATCTCCTCCATTAAGGGCTTGTACTTTGTCTTTGAACTTTGTCGCGACACCTGCTTTCTTTCCGACCATGGATGGCGCGCCGTCTGTAGCCAGGCTGACAGCGCGGGACCAGTCCACTCCAACTCTGTCCAATGCAGCAACGACAGAGCCGAAAATGTCCTCGGCTGTTGTGGTGTCCATCATTGGCACCAACTCAAGAAACTCTTCAGTAACAGTCAATGTCTCATCAACTCCTCGAATAAATATGGCCAGTTGGGCCACGTCTGTGATGTCAGTGCTCTCGTCAATTGCCACGGAAAATGCAATAAATGACTTGACTCTCTGTTTCAATTGACTGTCTAAATCTGCCGATAGTTCCGAAATCCTCTCTGCTATAGTATTCCTCGTCAGGCTAATATTGGCAAAAGCTTGTCGCTTCTCGGGACATACAAGTTCAGCCGCCTTCATCATGCATCGTTTAACAAAGTCACCGTCGGAATACGGCTTCGATGCTAATGCTATTTCGCTAGCAATTAGGTAGCTGGCTTTTACCGCTGCTTCACTGACTTCTCGGCTCTGGATGAAAGTTGACTGCTGTTTCCTCAGACCCGCCAGCAATTCGTTAATCTTATCTACTTTTCTCCGTTTGGATAACGACATTTTGGCTAATGAGGGTGTAGCGGAGAGGTAGAGACCAAGGTATTAACAACGTCGTAACAAGCAGCAGATGGCGCATTGATACCGTCTGCTGTTTTCAGTCTGTCTCAGTGATGCGGCTTGTCTTCTACTCTGATGGAAAGAGTGCGCCCCTTAGCGGATAATCCATGAATTGCAGCGAATTAAAAATATTAATTCCATGTCTTTTATGCATTTTTTCCACTTTCAAATTATCCTGCGGGCCTGATCGAACCTCCTTGGGGGCCGGTTCCGGCCCGCGGGCCGTATGTTTGACACCCCTGGTCTAGACTGTATTCACAGACAAAGAGAGGAGAAAGGGATGTAATGGTACCTCTAGACTAATCAAACAGAAATGTTCATGTTTTTCTTCCAAGTTTTTCAATGAAATAAAGCGGATGTTTCTGCATCATGTCTGAATATTGAAAACAGGTGTGGAAAGGAAATGAATCTGTGTAGTTGGGAACGCAGAGAAAGGGTCTGCATGAGTGGCCTGCAGGAATGACGAAGCTTTCAGCCCTTATTATCCATTATCACTGAATGAAACACAGCTCTGGTATCTCTTGCATAAGAAGCTCTCGCAGTCTCACTGCAGAATTTGAAGTTTTTTTCCATGTTTCCCCAGATAAATGTAGAAGTTGCTCTAACGTAAAACGTCAAAGTTGCACCAGATTTGGGACAGGGTTAAAACAGAAAAACAACTCCACAGTTCAGTTTAGCCATTGATTAAGACTGGCCTTGCTCACTCAGTGTGGTTGGATGGCACAGTGGTCTAAGCAGTGATCTCCAACAACTGAGACTGTGGGTTCAACCCCACTAGTGCACTTGTTTGTCATTTTCCCCCCTGTGGAAATTTTGATTTGAATCTGGAGTCTCTGCTCTTTCACCAATGCATTGGAGCTTGTAGCGCTCTACCTACCTCATTGTTGTGTGTGTGTGTGTGTGTGTGTGTGTGTGTGTGTGTGTGTGTGTGTGTGTGTGTATGTATACTCTACAACTCTACATTATTGTAGTGGAGGTAGAAATCAAAGTTCCTGACCTTCCTGCTAGGTCAGTGTTACGGACCACATCTGAACTCAATCACTCACACAAACCCTCATTCACACACGCACACGCACACGCACACGCACACGCACACGCACACACACACACACACACACACACACACACACACACACACACACACACACACACACACACACACACACACACACACACACACACACACACACACACACACACACACACACACACACACACACACACACACACACACACACACACACACTCCACTGTCTCACCACTCAATACTAACAACTGGAGCTTGACCTAAATCTACTGTGACCATCTCTATCAATGACGCACTGAACAAACAGGGATTTGGTTTGTTTTTAAGTGTTAATAACAAAAATACAAATACATAAAATATGAACTCCCACCAGGGGTCTCTGATGTCATTACAATAGAGTGTGGTGAGGTCACATGACTGCCCACATTTTTTTACCTGCCCCCTCCACCGTCCCCTATGTATTACCCCCTTACCCATAATGCATCCCTGATGAGATGATCACTCAAACGGCCATGGACAGAATGTCGTCCCATTACTATATACTCACTTGGGATCATATAAAGGCATTGAGGCAAAACAACATTAGACCAACAAATCAATAGGTTACCTCCATCATATTGTAACCTAACTCTGTTAGACTCAGCCGTTCTGCATAGCACTATGCAATAGGTTACCTCCATCATATTGTAACCTAACACTGTTAGACTCAGCCATTCTGCATAGCACTATGCAATAGGTTACCTCCATCATATTGTAACCTAACGCTGTTAGACTCAGCCGTTCTGCATAGCACTATGCAATAGGTTACCTCCATCATATTGTAACCTAACACTGTTAGACTCAGCCATTCTGCATAGCACTATGCAATAGGTTACCTCCATCATATTGTAACCTAACACTGTTAGACTCAGCCGTTCTGCATAGCACTATGCAATAGGTTACCTCCATCATATTGTAACCTAACACTGTTAGACTCAGCCGTTCTGCATAGCACTATGCAGCAAACTTGGGTTCAAATTCTATATGAAACAATTTCAAATACTTAATCTGGGTGTTATTGAGTTAACCTGGCTTAATGGACCAATCGAATAGTTCCAAAACATTGAACCACCCCCATCAGACACTTCAGGCAGGCTAGAGCAAACGGTCCAAGTATTTGAAAGATTTCGAATAGTATTTGAAGCCAGGTCTGACATAACTATGTATGTGTAGACATGTGCATTGCCTGCTGCCCCTGACAACAGAATGAATTATCTATCCCTCCTGAGACAGGAGCAGAATACTATGAGAGGCAATATGAGCCGATCTGCCTTTTTATTCATGTCATTCCTTGTTTAATGAATCACTGAGAGGTTCTGTTCAAAATGGCATCCTATTCCCTACATAGTGCACTACCTTTGACTATGGGCTCTGGTCAAAAGCAGTACACTATGTAGGGAATAGGGTGCCATTTGGAACAGACACTGAGAGATTGCTCACACGGCTACCATTAATTTGAGTTTTCCCGCCAGTGATTGAAGGGGGTAATATGAACAGGAATACCAATGAGTGGTGGAGAGAGATGCCAGTGTGTGTGTGTGTGTGTGTGTGTGTGTGTGTGTGTGTGTGTGTGTGTGTGTGTGTGTGTGTGTGTGTGTGTGTGTGTGTGTGTGTGTGTGTGTGTGTGTGTGTGTGTGTGTGTGTGTGTGTGTGTGTGTGTGTGTGTGTGTGTGTGTGTGTGTGTGTGTGTGTGTGTGTGTGTGTGTGTGTGTGTGTGTGTGTGTGTGTGTGTGTGTGTGTGTGTGTATATAATAACGCTCATATCTGCATGTATGTGTTACTAAATAAAGCAGAGTAAATTGAAAGTCCATTTTGTAATTGTTCACTGTAATTGTTCATTGATGATAAGCAGTGATATCTTTAGTATCTAGTCTAACACCATATACTGTAGCTACAGCTGGTTGCTTACCAACTGTTACAATCAACAATTCATATTCAATAACATTAATAATTGATGTTGTTTAATTATTATTATGTGCATTTTGTTCATAATTAATGCTGTGTGTTGCTCTCCGCAGTCTCAAATGATTAATTATAAAATTATTATTATTCATAAAATACAATAGAATGCAGTTTCACTAATTGTGTTGCTGGGTTCTAAATAAGCTACTTTCTGCTGGAGGGAGGGTTACTTGGCTGTGTCCCAGATGGCAGCCTATTCGCTATACAGTATAGTGCACTACTTTTGTTGACAGCAGTATGGGCCCTGGTCAAACGAGGTGCATATAAGGAATATGGTTCCATTTGGGACCCAACCCATGTCTCCACAACCAGCTTGAATTAATCATTAAAAGGAAGCCACCACACACACACACACACACACACACACACACACACACACACACACACACACACACACACACACACACACACACACACACACACACACACACACACACACACACACACACACACACACACACACACACACACACACACACACTGCCCCATCCCCATCCCCCTACACATACACTCCAGGGAAGGTTTTTAACTTTTTGGTTTCCCCACATCTGGAGGGTCACATTCTCCGCCTGCCTGCCTGGATCCCACACAACCAGGTAACTGCAATAACAGGAACTTCGAGAGCAGGAACAGGATGTGGGAGTCCCCAGAGAGCCAGAAGGAGGGGGAAGACTTTGGGGGTGCACCGGGGCTCCTAATATAGGGGAGTAGTGAGCATTTTAAAAATACATCAGGAAGGTGCATGTAAGTGGACTAAGGCCTCTAAGCCTATCATACACTTGCGCATGCGCGCGCGCACACACACACACACACACACACACACACACACACACACACACACACACTGTTCCCTGGTGACCTCCCACACACACCTCCCAGTCTGGAGAGGAGGGTAGTGCATGGCCATCCCAGAAAGCTCTCCATCATACTGTCACTCACATCTGCTGCTCCCTCCCTTCCTCCCTTACCTCGCTGTCCCCTTCTTCTCCTCCCTTACCTCTCTCTACCTAATAGTCCCTTTCTCTCTTACCTCGCTGTCCCCTTCTTCTCCTCCCCTACCTCTCTCTACCTAATACAGTCCCTTCCTCCCTTACTTACCCGTCCCTTTCTCCCTTACCACATTTTTCTACCTAACACACTGTTTCTCTCCCCTCTTCCCCTCTCTCTTCTACCTAACACACTGTTTCTCTCCCTTCTTCCCCTCTCTAACACACTGTTTCTCTCCCTTCTTCCCCTCTCTCTTCTACCTAACACACTGTTTCTCTCCCTTCTTCCCCTTTCTCTTCTACCTAACACACTGTTTCTCTCCCCTCTTCCCCTCTCTCTTCTACCTAACACACTGTTTCTCTCCCTTCTTCCCCTCTCTCTTCTACCTAACACACTGTTTCTCTCCCCTCTTCCCCTCTCTCTTCTACCTAACACACTGTTTCTCTCCCCTCTTCCCCTCTCTCTTCTACCTAACACACAGTTTCTCTCCCCTCTTCCCCTCTCTCTTCTACCTAACACACTGTTTCTCTCCCTTCTTCCCCTCTCTCTTCTACCTAACACACTGTTTCTCTCCCCTCTTCCCCTCTCTCTTCTACCTAACACACTGTTTCTCTCCCTTCTTCCCCTCTCTCTTCTACCTAACACACTGTTTCTCTCCCCTCTTCCCCTCTCTCTTCTACCTAACACACTGTTTCTCTCCCCTCTTCCCCTCTCTCTTCTACCTAACACACTGTTTCTCTCCCCTCTTCCCCTCTCTCTTCTACCTAACACACTGTTTCTCTCCCTTCTTCCCCTCTCTCTTCTACCTAACACACTGTTTCTCTCCCCTCTTCCCCTCTCTCTTCTACCTAACACACTGTTTCTCTCCCCTCTTCCCCTCTCTCTTCTACCTAACACACTGTTTCTCTCCCCTCTTCCCCTCTCTCTTCTACCTAACACACTGTTTCTCTCCCTTCTCTTGCCGTCCCATTTATTCTTCCCCCTTCTCCTCCTCCCAACACTATCCCCCCTACCTCCCCCTCTCTCCCAGACCTCTCTCTTCTACCTAACACACTGTTTCTCTCCCAGACCTATCCCCCCTACATCCCCCTCTCACTTTCCACTCTCTTCTCACCCCATCCCTTTGAAAGCACATCCTCCTGAACCTCTGAAAGTAGAGTAAAAAACAACACAACACAGCTCTACTGTTGACTTGAAAGAACGTAACATAACACAACACAGCTCTACTGTTGACTTGAAAGAACGTAACATAACACAACACAGCTCTACTGTTGACTTGAAAGAACGTAACATAACACAACACAGCTCTACTGTTGACTTGAAAGAACGTAACATAACACAACACAGCTCTACTGTTGACTTGAAAGAACGTAACATAACACAACACAGCTCTACTGTTGACTTGAAAGAACGCAACATAACACAACACAGCTCTACTGTTGACTTGAAAGAACGTAACATAACACAACACAGCTCTACTGTTGACTTGAAAGAACGTAACACAACACAACACAGCTCTACTGTTGACTTGAAAGAACGTAACATAACACAACACAGCTCTACTGTTGACTTGAAAGAACGTAACATAACACAACACAGCTCTACTGTTGACTTGAAAGAACGTAACATAACACAACACAGCTCTACTGTTGACTTGAAAGAACGTAACATAACACAACACAGCTCTACTGTTGTCAGACAGTGACCAGATATTCCACATTAGCGCTGTAGCTGTTGGCTGGAGCTAGCTGACGTAGCTCCTCTCCCCGCAGAGAGAGCAAGAGAGAGAAAGAGAAAGAGAGAGAGACACACAGCGGCCCTGGCGGCGGCTGCGGGGGATAACAGGCCTGAGGTGTGCCGGGGATGATTAGGATTCACACCAAACTCAGCTTGCCCTCAATAGCAAATCACCTCTGGAGCCACAGAAGAAGGGATCAGTTTACATATCAGTTCCTAGCATCTGCCAGCTGTACTGTACTGACGAGTATGTATGCATCCCAAATGGCCCCATGTTACCTATAAAGTGCAATACTTAAGTAGTGCACTATGTAGGGAATAGGGTGCCATTTGGGATGCAGGGTATGTGTGGGACTGATAGGCTGCTGCAGGACTGCAGGATGATTAGTGATGATACCACAACTGATACAAATCCACCCCTACTCCACTATCAAACACTACAGTTGTCACTTAGCAAAAGCCCAAAACATGTGCACTGTTCTGACAAGAGTGACTTTAGTGAATTGTAAAATCAGGTAATCATTCAGGTAAATTCAGGTAATCATTTGTTTGCATCAAACAAACATGTGTCTAATAAATACACAATGGAAGGATAACAGCTTTATTTGAACACACCAGCACCTAAGCCACAAATAAAATAAGTACATTTCACAGATGCCTTTTCTCCAACATTGTCTAATGTCTCACATAGTGAGAGAATGAAGACCTCTGGAAAAGAGAAAACTTTCTCTCTCTTTATATTGCCTCTGTTCTGTTGGCCCCTGGAGGCCTTTGGAATGGCCCCACCATCTGGTGCTGGGGTCCAGTGAGGCAGACAAGAGGCCCAGGTGACGGAGACCATTTCCCAGCCTTGATTCCTGCTGCAACCACCCTCTCTAAACAGAGGGCTGTTTAACATGCAGCACAAGAGAGAGGGATGCAGGTAGGTAGAGATGTAGGGAGAGTGAGAGACAGAAGGATACAGGTAGGTTGAGAAATAGATGGAGATAGAGAGGAAGAGAGAGTAGGATGTAGGGAGGTAGAGAGAGAGAGTAGGATGCAGGGAGGTAGAGAGCGAGAGAGAGGGAGGTAGAGAGGATGAGAGAGAAGAGTGCAGGGAGGTAGAGAGGAGGAGAATGTGAGGAGAGAGCGAGAGAGATGCTCCTGGGAGAGAGCAACAGAAACAGGGCTGCTGCCTGGCTGGCTGCGTAGATGAGCCTTATTTCCCAACGCCATCTGTTACCAGTCCCTGAGTTGAAAGCACCACTTATGTCAAACCTCCCACTGCCACACAGACAGAGTACAGCAGAGAGAGACCCTGTATAGCTAATGAGTGCATGTAGTGAAGTCATCTACTCTCCTCCCTCTCACTCTCTCTTTCTGTTCCTCCACTCTGTCTCTTCCTCTTTTTCTCGTTCCATCTTCTCTCTCTCTTCTCTTCTATCGCCCTCTTCTTGCCTCCCTCCCTCCCTCCCGCTCTCTCTCTCTTTGCTGTCTCTCTCTTTTCATCGTACAGCAGCTCACTGTCTTCACCCACTCAGTGTCAACGCGGCTCCGGGATTTAAACAGTGGGCATAACCCAACACTTTAACAGTACACAGCTGAGATAAATGAAGCTGCCAGCCTGTTTGTAGGTCACCCAGGTAGACTAAAGTCTGTGTTGTACTGCCTTGTGGAAAAACATGTACATACACAGGTTTCAGTGATTGATGTAACATTGTGGATCTATATGAGACTAAAGGAGACTAGGAGACTATTGTTAATTGAATTAGTCCGATTAAGTAGTGTTTTGTGGAGCTAAGAAATGTAAGGATATTTTACACTGGTCTCTTCCCACTGGGCACAGACGTCAATTCAACGTCTATTCCACGTTGGTTCAACGTAATTTCATTGAACTGATGTGAAAACAACATTGATTCAACCAGTGTGAGCCCAGTGGGTTGTGTTTGAATTGAGATCCAGGCTTAGTATTCAAAAAGCATCTTGAGGCAAGAGTGCTGATCTGCACTCCTACTCTGAGATGTTTTATGAATACAGGCCGTGATTCGCAGACTGTGTTTAATCTTGGTTGGCCAGCATTTATTGAAGATTATAAACTGTGTAGTTCCAGCCCTGAATGCTGATTGGCTAAAAGCCGTATACCATGGGTATGACAAAACATTTATTTTTACTGCTAATTACGTTGGTAACCAGTTTATAATAGCAATAAGGCACCTCAGGGTTTTGTGATATATGGCCAATATACCACAGCTAAGGGCTGTGTCCAGACACTCCGCATTGCGTAGTGCATAAGAACAGCCCTTAGCCGTGGTATATTGGCCATATTCCATGATCACACATTGGAAATTTAACTAACTTTTAGCTGTCTTTTTGAGTGGGTGAATATAAGTTGTAATCAACATCTCAAACAAATATTACCCAATTATCCACATTGAAATGATGTGGTGTGCCCAGCGGGAACAGACCATAGGGAAGGACACTTTACTTGGAGAGTTGTCTGGCTGGCCTACATTCAGAGTTTGTTAAGATGTAAAAGTGTGTCAAATCCCTGGGTTCCAGGCCAAAAATACAACGTTGTGGTTGAGTGCAGTCTTAAGGTGCAACGGTAGTCTTGTAAAGCGTAGAAGCCTGGCACTCAAAGAGTGTAGGATGAGAAAGGTTGATCATGCTGGTGGAAATGTTTAATTAAGTAAATTGTAGTAACTATATGCGAGAAAATACATTTCATATTTCACTAATGGACAATGAGAGAGAGAGAGAGAGAGAGAGAGAGAGAGAGAGAGAGAGAGAGAGAGAGAGAGAGAGAGAGAGAGAGAGAGAGAGAGAGAGAGAGAGAGAGAGAGAGAGAGAGAGAGAGCAGTGTATCCTGAGGAGAGCAGTTGATACCACAGCACTATAATCACTTCATTTAGACTATCTCTATCTCTCTCCCTCCCTTCCAGGGTATTTCTATGCAAATTACACCAGAAAGGTCACACTAAAACGAAGGAGATCTGATCTGTTCCAAACACTGTCTGCATCCCAAATGGAACCCTATTCCCTATATAGTGCACTAATTATGGCCAGAGCCTTATGGACTGTGGTCAAAATAAGTGCACTGGGAATAGGGTGCCATTTGGGACACATCCTGTTTATAAACAAGACAAGGGGAAATGTGACTGTGTGGCCGCAGAGCAATATCCGCTCGAATTAGGCCCTTAGCTTGGGTATAGTCTCATCACTCATGTAAATGCACGTACACTTTCAGGTAAATATACCTTATCATTCTACAATAGAAATGAGAGGTTACCAGTAACCTTTTGGAGGGTTGAGAGGGATGTCATCTTAGATAATCTTGATTATCAACATTACCAGCAATTTAAAACAAAAAGGGAAAAATGCTATTGGAGTGGCCTGAGTATGTTCGGTACGCTGGTCTGTAGCAGTCTCGTTGTTCTGATGTCCTGTACACTGGTCTGTAGCAGTCTCGGTGTTCTGATGTCCTGTACACTGGTCTGTAGCAGTCTCGGTGTTCTGATGTCCTGTACACTGGTCTGTAGCAGTCTCGGTGTTCTGATGTCCTGTACACTGGTCTGTAGCAGTCTCGGTGTTCTGATGTCCTGTACACTGGTCTGTAGCAGTCTCGGTGTTCTGATGTCCTGTACACTGGTCTGTAGCAGTCTAGCTGTTCTGATGTCCTGTACACTGGTCTGTAGCAGTCTAGCTGTTCTGATGTCTGGTCTGTAGCAGTCTAGCTGTTCTGATGTCCTGTACACTGGTCTGTAGCAGTCTAGCTGTTCTGATGTCCTGTACACTGGTCTGTAGCAGTCTTGTTGTTCTGATGTCCTGTACACTGGTCTGTAGCAGTCTAGCTGTTCTGATGTCCTGTACACTGGTCTGTAGCAGTCTAGCTGTTCTGATGTCTGGTCTGTAGCAGTCTCGGTGTTCTGATGTCCTGTACACTGGTCTGTAGCAGTCTAGCTGTTCTGATGTCCTGTACACTGGTCTGTAGCAGTCTAGCTGTTCTGATGTCCTGTACACTGGTCTGTAGCAGTCTCGGTGTTCTGATGTCCTGTACACTGGTCTGTAGCAGTCTAGCTGTTCTGATGTCCTGTACACTGGTCTGTAGCAGTCTAGCTGTTCTGATGTCCTGTACACTGGTCTGTAGCAGTCTCGTTGTTCTGATGTCCTGTACACTGGTCTGTAGCAGTCTCGTTGTTCTGATGTCCTGTACACTGGTCTGTAGCAGTCTCGGTGTTCTGATGTCCTGTACACTGGTCTGTAGCAGTCTAGCTGTTCTGATGTCCTGTACACTGGTCTGTAGCAGTCTCGGTGTTCTGATGTCCTGTACACTGGTCTGTAGCAGTCTCGGTGTTCTGATGTCCTGTACACTGGTCTGTGGCAGTCTAGCTGTTCTGATGTCTGGTCTGTAGCTCGTCTTCTGCCATGGAATGATAGCCTAAAACCTTCAAAATCACAAGCTAGATTTCCATCCAATTTGCGACAGATTTTCAAGCGAATATTCTAAAATCTGAAGAAAGAAAATATGCACATTTTCTCACCTTGTTGTAGATAAAAATCAGTGTGTGATGATCAGCCCCGGCCAATGAAGGGACACACATTGTACAGTATATGTATATATGTATATGTATAGTATATATACAGTTGAAGTCAGAAGTTTACATACACCTTAGCCAAATACATTTAAACTCAGTTTTTCACAATTACTGACATTTAATCCCAGTAAAAATTCCCTGTCTTAGGTCAGTTAGGATCAACACTTTATTTTAAGAATGTCAAATGTCAGAATAATAGTAGGGAGAATTAATTATGTATTTCAGATTTAATTTATTTTATCACATTCCCAGTGGGTCAGAAGTTTACATACACTCAATTAGTATTTGGTAGCATTGCCTATAAATTGATTAACTTGGGTCAAACATTTTGGGTCAAACATTTCATTTCCCACAATAAGTTGGGTGAATTTTGGCCCATTCCTCCTGACAGAGCTGGTGTAACTGAGTCAGGTTTGTAGGCCTCCTTGCTCGCACACGCTTTTCAGTTCTGCCCACACATTTTCTATAGGATTGAGGTCAGGGCTTTGTGATGGCCACTCCAATACCTTGACTTTGTTGTCCTTAAGCTATTTTGCCACAACTTTGGAAGTATGCTTGGGGTCATTGTCCATTTGGAAGACCCATTTGCGACCAAGCTTTAACTTCCTGACTGATGTCTTGAGTTGTTGCTTCAATATATCCACATCATTTTCTCTCCTCATGATGCCATATATTTTGTGAAGTGCACCAATCCCTCCTGCAGCAAAGCACCCCCACAACATGATGCTGCCACCCCCGTGCGTCACGGTTGGGATGGTGTTCTTCGGCTTGTAAACCTCCCCCTTTTTCCTCCAAACATAATGATGGTCATTATGGCCAAACAGTTATATTTTTGTTTCATCAGACCAGAGGACATTTCTCCAAAAAGTACGATCTTTGTCCCCATGTGCAGTTGCAAACTGTAGTCTGGCTTTTTTATGGCTGTTTTGGAGCAGTGTTTTCTTTCTTGCTGAGTGGCCTTTCAGGTTATGTCGATATAGGACTCGTTTTACTGTGGATATAGATACTTTTGTACCTGTTTCCTCCAGCATCTTCACAAGGTCCTTTGCTGTTGTTCTGGGATTGATTTGCACTTTTCGCACCAAAGTACGTTCATCTCTAGGAGACAGAACGCGTCTCTTTCCTGGGCGGTATGACGGCTGCGTGGTCCCATGGTGTTTATACTTGCATACTATTGTTTGTAAGGATGAACGTGGTACCTTCAGGCGTTTGGAAATTGCTCCCAAGAGGTCTTGGCTGATTTCTTTTGATTTTCCCATGATGTCAAGCAAAGAGGCACTGAGTTTGAAGGTAGGCCTTGAAATACATCCACAGGTACACCTCTAATTGACTCAAATGATGTCAATTAGCTTAATAAAAGCTTCTGAAGCCATAACATAATTTTCTGGAATTTTCCAAGCTGTTTAAAGGCACAGTCAACTTCATGCATGTAAACTTCTGATCCACTGGAATTGTGATACAGTGAACTATAAGTGAAATAATGTGTCTGTTAACAATTGCTGGAAAAATTACTTGTGTCATGCATAAAGTAGATGTCCTAACCGACTTGCTAAAACTATCATTTGTTAACAATAGATTTGTGGAGTGGTTGTTAAACAAGTTTTAATGACTCCAACCTATGTGTATGTAAACTTCCGAACTTCAACTGTATCTACACATTAAGAAGGAAAGAAATTCCAACAAATTAACTTTTAACAAGGCACACCTGTTAATTGAAATGCAGTCCTGGTGACTACCTCATGAAGCTGGTTGAGAGAATGCCAAGAGTGTGGAAAGCTGTCATCAAGGCAAAGGGTGGCTATTTGGAAGAATCTCAAATATAAACTATATTTTGATTTGTTTAACACTTGTTTGGTTACTACATGATTCCATATGTGTTATTTCATAGTTTTGATGTCTTCACTATTATTCTACAATGTAGAATGTAAAAAAATGTAAAATAGTACAAATAAAGTAAAACCCTTGAATGAGTAGGTGTGTCCAAACTTTTGACTGGTGCTATATATATATATTTATTTATTATAGGCTACAGTAGGCTACTAAATAAAATGTCCAGTGGCACACTGATTCACCTAATGATGAACATGAAGCCGTAGGCAGTGGAGGCTGCTAAGGGGAAGACGGCTCATAATAATGGCTGGAACGGAGTGAATGAAATGGCATCAAACCATGCGTTTGACGTATTTGATACCATTCCACCTATTCCGCTCCAGCCATTACCACGAGCCTGTCATCCCCAATTAAGGTGCCACCAACCTCCTGTGGCCATAGGCTACTACTCACGGTGATGGCTGATCCACTGCTCTTGGCAATAGCCTATCTCAAGATGAGGTACTTTGAAAAACAGTGTAGCTGTTCGCAAGAAATTGGAAGTTTTTGTTATTTGGTACTCTTTACAATCCCTATTAGCCACTGCAAAAGCACCAGCTACTCTTCCTGGGGTCCACATGAAACATGACATTATACATACTACAGAACATTATTAGTCAAGGACTGAAATACATTTAAAATGTCACACATAGCCTACAAATTAATTAGTACATGCATCCAACATGTAGGTCCAATACATAGTACAGTGAACATTACAATACAAGATATATCACATGGCTGTGTCTCTTCACAGTCCCTTTTGTGCAGTAAGGTGCTCTTTAATCTGTTTTTTGAAGCTAGTTTTATTGCTATCTTGAGTTACCTGGGCTGGCAGAGAGTTCCATGAAGTCACGGCTCTATTTAATACTGTGCGTTTCCCAGCCTCTGTTCTGGACCTGGGGACTGTGAAGAGACTTCTGGTTGCATGTCTTGTGTTGTACAGATGAGTGTCTGAACTGTGTGCCAACTGCTTGAACAGACAGTTCAGAACCTTCAACACATCAATACCTCGCACAAAGACCAGTAGTGATGCAGTCAATCTCTCCTCAACTTTGAGCCAGGAGAGATTGACATGCATGTTACTGACATTCACTCTCTGTGTACATCTAAGTGCGATACGTGCTGCTTTGTTCTGTACCAACTGAAATTTACCTGTGTCCTTCTTTGCCGCTCATGACCACACAGCTGGGTAGTAGAGCAGGTGCGACAAAACGAGGGTCCTTTAGGATCTGTCTGGTCGACTGAGATGTCAAGAAGGCAGAGCAACGCCCTATCATGGACAGACCTCTTCCCATTTTAGCAACCATTGAGTAAACAGTACATGTTTTGAACATGACACCTTGCTATCTAGGGTTACACCCAGCAGTTCAGTCTCCTCAACTTTCTCAAAAGGCACATTATCCATTAATGAATCTAAACTAGGTTTATTGTTGAGTGAGTGATTTGTCCCAAAAATTATGCTTTTAGTTTTTGAGATATTTAGCACCTGCCATTTGCTAGTTACCCATTCTAAAACTGACTCAAGCTCTATGTTAAGTGCTAAGCTCTATGCTAAGCACTTGTAACAGGCTGATTGGTTGGCTGTTTGAACATTTAAAGGGTGCTCTGCTATTCTTGGGTAGCGGAATGACCTTTGCCCCACTCCACGTCTGAGAGCACACACCGTCTTCTAGGCTTAAATTGAAAATGTGGCAAACAGGAGTCACAATGTATTCCGCTGCCAACCTCAGCAACTTACCATCCAGGTTGTCGGTACCAGGTGGTTTGTCCTTATTTATAGATAGCAACAACTGTTTCACCTCTTCCACACCCACTTTGTGGAACTCAAAACTACAGTGCTTGTCTTTCATTATTTGGTCTATTATGCATGAAGATGAAGACTCAGCATTTGTTGTTTGCATGTCCTACCTAAGATTACTAATCTTGTCAACAAAAAATGTAATAAAGTGGTTAGCAATATCAAGGGTTTTGTTATGAAAAGCCATCTGCCTCAATGAAAGATAGAGCCAAGTTTGCTTTCTTGACTAGAATTTGATTTAAAGTACTCCAGAGCTTTTTACTATCATTCTTTATGTCATTTATCTTTGTTCCATAGTATAGTTTCTTCTTCTTTTTGTTTAGTTTAGTTACGTGATTTCTCAATTTACTCTGTGTTTGCCTGTCTGCTGTGTAGTCAAAGTTATTTTCTATTCCCTTTGCCTCATCCCTCTCAGCCATACAGTTTTTCAATTCATCATCTATCCATGATTTGGCCGTTCTAACAGTCAGTTTCTTGATGGGCGCATACCTATCAGTAACCGGAAGAAATAAAGTGCAGCATTCTGATGTTCCTTAAAATTCAATTGGTTCTATAGACAGATTAGTCTTCTCTTTTCAGCGGCAGGCATTTGCTTTCCAAACTGTACATTTTTCACGCGATTATATTTTGACATTTGCAAAAGGTAAACAGACAGCTGCAACCAACCATAGAAAAATAATCCATAGATGGCCGTTCCCATTCAAGTCAGGACTGGCATCCATTGCTAGTGTACCCATGAGTTTAACAGTCAAATTGCCAGGGTAAGAGTTTCCAAAACCAGCAACGCAACAAGCTGTATATTTGATGTGCATGCTGCCCACATTGCGGCCTTCCTGACTGTAGGCAACCAGTAACTGCCAAAATAAAGGAAACACTTGACTAAACAAGGGATACATGGTTTATGTTATGGTGTGTGGGGTGCATTTTCCTGGTATGGTTTAGGTCCACTTGTAGAATCTATGCCAAGGAGCTTTGAAGCTGTTCTGGCAGCTCGTGGTGGCCCAACACCCTTGCAAGACGTTTTATGTTGCTGTTTCCTATATTTTGGCAGTTACCTGTATGGCATGTGATAACATTCTATCCACAGTTAGTTTTTTTAAACTATTGATCCTCTGTGGCTAAATTATGCTCTCTGGTATATTTTGAACATTGAGAGCGGGCTCCTGTGGATAAAAAAATACAATAAAAAAACATATAAGTACTAGTTACATTTTGAATGCTTAGCAGGACAGGAAAATGGTCTAATTCACATACATATCTAGAGAACATTCCTGGTCATCCCTACTGCCTCTGATCTGGCGGACTCACTAAACACACGCTTTGTTTGTAAATGATGTCCGAGTTGGAGCGTGCCCCTGGCTATCCGTAAATAAATAATAAACTAGAAAATGTGGCCAGCTGCTTTGCTTCATATAAGGAATTTGAAATGATTTATACTTTTACTTTTACTTTTGATACTTAAGTACATTTTAGCAATTACATTTACTTTTGATACTTTTTAGAATTTTACTCAAGTAGTATTTTACTGGCTGACTTTCACCTCTACTTGAGTCATTTTATATTAAGGTATCTTTACTTTTATTCAATATGATAATTGGGTACTTTTTCCACCACTGCCTATGGGCTTGGGCCCAGCCCCTGACTCACACAATTGACCAGTCACATTCATTCATTATGAATTACAAATAATAATAATATTAATCAGTTACCCAATCAAGGCAGGGCCACTCAGTTACCCACGTGGGCCTCCTACCTCCTCCACTCCCCCATCTGACGATTAGCAGAGCGGCGGCAGGCAGCAGTAGGCTGTCTACACTCATTGAGAATGGGCTCCTGAATCCTTCTGTGGTTGGCATTTGCAGTAAAAATAAATACAAAAATATCTACTACTTACCTAATACAGTGCATTCGGAAAGTATTCAGATCCCTTGACTTTTTACACATTTTGTTACATTACAGCCTTATTCGAAACTGGATTTTTTTTTTAAATGTACTCATCAATCTACTAACAATACCCCCATAATGGCAAAAGCAAAAACAGGTTTTTAAAACTGAAATATCACATTTATATAAGTATTCAGACAATTATACTTGGCAGCGATTACAGCTTTGAGTCTTCTTGGATATGATTCTACAAGCTTGGCACACCTGTATTTGGGGAGTTTCTCCCATTCTTCTCTGCAGATCCTCTCAAGCTCTGTCGGGTTGGATGGGGAACGTCGCTGCACATCTATTTTCAGGTCTCTCCACAGATGTTAGCTCGGGTTCAAGTCTGGGCTCTGGCTGGGCCACTCAAGGACATTCAGAGACTTGTCCCAAAGTCACTCCTGTGTTGTCTTGGCTGTGTGCTTAGGGTCGTTGTCCTGTTGGAAGGTGAACCTTCACCCCAGTCTAACATCCTGAGTGCTCTGGAGCAGGTTTTCATCAAGGTACTGTACTTTGCGCCATTCATCTTTTCCTCGATCTTGACTAGTCTCCCAGTCCCTGCTGCTGAAAAACATCCCCACAGCATGATGCTGCCACCACCATGCTTCACCATAGGGATGATGCCAGGTTCCCTACAGACGTGACGCTTGGCATTCAGGCCAAAGAGTTCAATCTTGGATTCATCAGACCAGAGAATCTTGTTTCTCATGGTCTGAGAGTCCTTTAGGTGCCTTTAACTCAACCCCTCTGTGTCAGAGAGGTGCGGAGGGCTGCCTTAATCGACATCCATGTCTTTGGCGCCCAGTATTTAAGTTTTAAATTCTAAAAAAACTTTTTTTGCTTTGTGATTATGAGGTATTGTGTGTAGATTGATGAGGAAAAAACAACCATTTAATACATTTTAGAATAAGGCTGTAACATAACAAAATGTGGAAAAAGTAAAGGGGTCTGACTATTTTCCAAATGCACTGTATATACTGTATAATATACAGTACCAGTAAAAGGTTTGGACACACCTACTCATTCAAGGGTTTTTGTTAATTTTTACTATTTTCTACATTATAGAATTATAGGGAAGACATCAAAACTATGAAATAACACATATGGAATCATGTCGTAACCGAAAAAGTGTTAAACAAATCCAAACATATTTAATATTTGAGATTCTTCAAAGTAGCCACCCTTTGCCTTGATGACAGCTTTGCACACTCTTGTCATTCTCTTAACCAGCTTCATTAGGTAGTCACCTGGAATGCATTTCAATTAACAGGTGTGCCTTGTTAAAAGTTACTTTTGTGGAATTTCTTTCCTTCTTAATGTGACTGAGCCAATCCGTTGTGTTGTGACAAGGTAGGGGTGGTATACAGAAGATAGCCCTAATAGGTAATTGACCAAGTTCATATTATGGAAAGAACAGCTCAAATAAGCAAAGTCAAACGACAGTCCATCATTACTTTAAGACATGAAGGTCAGTCAATCCGGAAAATTTCAAGAACTTTGAACGTTTCTTCAAGTGCAGTTGCAAAAACCATCAAGCGCTATGATGAAATTGGCTCTCATGAGGACCGACAAAGGAAAGGAAGACCCAGAGTTACCTCTGCTGCAGAAGATAAGTTCATTACAGTTACCAGCCTCAGAAATTGCAGCCCAAATAAATGCTTCACAGAGTTCAAGTAACAGACACATCTCAACATCAACTGTTCAGAGGAGACTGCGTGAATCAGTCCTTCATGGTCGAATTGCTACAAAGAAACCACTACTAAAGGACACCAATAAGAAGAAGAGACTTGCTTGGGCAAGTGGAAACACGAGCAATGAACATTAGACCAGTGGAAATCTGTCCTTTGGTCTGATGAGTCCAAATTTGAGATTTTTGGTTCCAACAGCCGTGTCTTTGTGAGAAGAGTAGGTGAACGGATAATCACTACATGTGTGGTTCCCACCGTGAAGCACGAAGGAGGAGGTGTGATGGTGTGGGGTTGTTTTGCTGGTGACACTGTATGTGATTTATTTAGAATTCAAGGCACACTTAACCAGCATGGCTACCACAGCATTCTGCAGCGATACGCCATCCCATCTGGTTTGCACATAGTGGGACTATCATTTGTTTTTCAACAGGACAATGACCCATCACACCTCCAGGCTGTGTAAGGGCTATTTGACCAAGAAGGAGAGTGATGGAGTGCTGCATTAGATGACCTGCCTCCACAATCCCCAGACCTTAACTCAATTGACATGGTTTGGGAGGAGTTGGACCGCAGAGTGAAGGAAAAAGGAAAAGCAGTCAACAAGTGCTCAGCATATGTGGGAGCTCCTTCGAGATTGTTGGAAAAGCATTCCAGGTGAAGCTGGTTGAGAGAATGACAAGAGTGTGCAAAGCTGTCATCAATGCAAAGGGTGGCTACTTTGAAATATATTTTGATTTGTTTAACACTTTTTTGGTTACTACATGATTCCATATGTGTTATTTCATAGTTTTGATGTCTACACTATTATTCTACAATATAGAAAATAGTACAAATAAATAAAAACCCTTGAATGAGTAGGTGTGTCCACATTTTTTACCGGTATTGTAGACTGTATATATGTTTATTGGCTTGGGCCCAGGGGCTTCATCATAACTTATTTCATGTGTATCCTAATAAACCACATGGTTTCCCGAGTCGTAGTGGGAGGACCACTCATTGAGTGACTCCAAGTTTACTTCGATATGATGGTTATTATATCAATATTTGCACATAAAGGTGTTACCACTGCCATTTATTGCATAATTCATTTTACCAACACAAAATGATCCGACCATGTTGATAGAGCAAATTATCTGTCGGCATTTATCAAATTGTACCGAAACGTCCTTTTTCCATCACAGCTATCCTCATTTTATTTTTACATGGTATGACTTTACTAGCGTAAAAACTGGGGATGGAAACGTGGTTACTGTCTAGAGGGTAATCTACAGTAACGCATCGCTCAGAGGAGACAAGTGGCATATTTTCCAATTGACACAACACACTGAATGAAAACTGAGAAGGACAGACAGGGCGACGGGGAGGTTTTGACAAGTGAAATGACTGCAGTCAGACACCAGAGCGTTACCAATCAGCAGTTTACACACGTCTCACTTCTCCGCTGTTGGTCTCTGTCGTGCAGCAGCGCTGCCACAGACCCAGGGTGCATCTCAATAGTCTAGCACCACTTCCTCTCCTCATCTCCTCTCATTCTGGCTTCCTCTCCTTGTATACGCTCTACTCCATCTGGCTTCCTTTCACAGTCTTCTCTCCTGCATTGGTCCATAAACAAAGGAATGGTGAAAGCAATGTGCTGGAAGCCGATTCGAAAGGAAAGGAGACAAGAAAAGGAGACAGTTAAGGATAGGAAGCCACTTTTGACTACTGAGTTGTGCTTCTCCCACTAGGATCCCAAGTGTGTCAAACTGTGGGTGGTGATTGTTCTGTTGCTCAATATATTATTGACAGAGGCTTCAGAGAGTTGCTGCAGTGACACTGTGGATGTGGGTATTTCTTCCACATCCACAACCCTGGCCCAGGTTCTGTCCTTTCTGTCTGCTATTCCTGAGGATTGCCATGCATATTGAAACAGACCTGCTGCCGGGAGGGAGGGAGTGTGTGTGTGTGTGTCTTTTACAAAGTATCAGCCCCTGACAGATAGGGAAAGAGAGCTCTCGTGTGGCAACTTCTGTTACTACAACCTTTGTGTGTTCTTATCAACGCTAAACTCTAGATCAGATATTCCCAAATTTGGGTACGCGTGAATCACATTTTTTTTCTCATTTTATTGCAGTCCATTTATATTTTCCAACGGGGCTATACATTTGGGTGAGTTTTTTTTTAATCGCCTGAGTAGCCTCATTTCACTGCCAAAAATAAAATTAAACAATCTAGTGTTCAGCGAAATAACAATTCAATGTCAAATACAGGTAGCTATTCAAATAATTAAAATCCAATCACATTAACTGTTACTCTCTTGGGGGAAACCGTCACACTTGCGCAGATATTTAGAAACGAAACATGACCCATTTTAAAAATAAGCCACGAGAGTTTTTTGAACGAGAATAGACGACTTTCGAGTAGTAAGACATGTATAAAAGCAACAGATACTATTAATAAGAAGGGGCTAGAAGCGTCTTATATGGTGCGTTACCGAGTGGCTAGGACAGGCAAGGCCCATACTATTGTGGAGGACATCATTTTTCCTGCTGCCGCAGATATGGCTGGGACAATGCTGGGGGAAAAGGCCCCCAAAAACTATACAGACAATGCCTTCATCAAACAACACTGTTTCATGATGCATCAGTGACATGGCAGGAGATGTTTTGTAACAATTACTGCTTTGCATACAAGCCAGTGAATTATGTGCGTTACAGCTGGGTGAGTCAGACGTGTCGGGCCTGGCACAGCTCCTGGTATATGTCCGTTACGTTTATGGGGGGTCAATTAAGGAAGACATCCTCTTCTGCAAACCACTGGAAACCAGGACAACATGAGAGGATATTTTTTAAAGTACTGGACAGATTTGTGACATCAAATGGACTTTGGTGGTCAAGATGTGTTGGTCTCTGTACTGATGGCGCAAAAGCCATGACAGGGAGACATAGTGGAGTGGTAATGTGCGTGCAAGCAGTTGCTCCTGACGCCACTTGGGTACACTGCAGCATCCACCGAGAGGCTCTTGCTGCCAAGGAAATGGCGAACAGCTTGAAAGATGTTTTGGACACTACAGTGGAAATGGTTAACTTTGTTAAAGCAAGGCCCCTGAACTCTCCTGTATTTTCTGCACTATGCAATGATATGGGCAGCGACCATGTAACACTTTTACAACATGCAATGGTTATCAAGGGGTAAACTATTGACACGTGTTTTTAAATTGAGAGACAAGCTTAAAGTTTTCTTTACTGACCATAATTTTCACTTGTCTGACCGCTTGCACGATGACGAGTTTGTCACACGACTGGCCTTTTGATCTGAATCTAGGATTACAGGGACTCTCCGCAACTATATGCAATGTGCGGGACAAAATTGAGGCTGTGATTATCCCTTTCATGCCCTGCCTCCAGTCCACTTACCGATATCTGAACAAGAGAGCCTCATCGAAATTGCAACAAGCAGTTCTGTGAAAATTTAATTTAATCAGAAGCCACTGCCAGATTTCTGGATTGGGCTGAGCTCAGAGTTTCTAGCCTTGGCAAATTGCGCTGTTAACACTGATGCCCTTTGCAACCACGCACCTATGTAAGAGTGGATTCTCTGCCCTCACTAGCATGACAACTAAATACAGGCACAGACTGTGTGTGGAAAATGATTTAAGACTGAGACTCTCTCCAATACAACCCAACATTGCAGAGTTATGTGCATTCTTTCAAGCACACCCTTCTCATTAACCTGTGGTGAGTTATTCACATTTTTTTATGAACAAACAAGATTTTATATGTGAGATGACTAAATAAAGAGCAAAACTATTGATTACTATTATATTATTATTTGTGCCCTAGTCCTATAAAACATTGGCTTACGTCCCAAATGACACCCTTTGGGACACAAGCCATTGTAATGCAATGCAAACCTCAGAGGTCCTGAGGGGGTATCTGTCACTAACTGCACTGATTATGTGCATATTTGATTAGTGTTTACTGCCATGCTAATGAGGGGATGAAATGTCTCCAAAGAGAAGTCTAGAGGGTCATTCAGACAGCCTCATAGGCCTGATATGTAGCTACACAATGTCGCACCACTAAAAACAAAAAACATTTGTCATAAGAAACTAGCACCCTGGTATACAGAAAATACCCGAGCTCTGAAGCAAGCTTCCAGAAAATTGGAACGGAAATGGCGCCACACCAAACTGGAAGTCTTCCGACTAGCTTGGAAAGACAGTACCGTGCAGTATCGAAGAGCCCTCACTGCTGCTCGATCATCCTATTTTTCCAACTTAATTGAGGAAAATAAGAACAATCCAAAATTTATTTTTGATACTGTCGCAAAGCTAACTAAAAAGCAGCATTCCTCAAGAGAGGATGGCTTTCACTTTAGCAGTGATAAATTCATGAACTTCTTTGAGGAAAAGATCATGATCATTAGAAAGCAAATTACGGACTCCTCTTTAAATCTGCGTATTCCTCCAAAGCTCAGTTGTCCTGAGTCTGCACAACTCTGCCAGGACCTAGGATCAAGGGAGACACTCAAGTGTTTTAGTACTATATCTCTTGACACAATGATGAAAATAATCATGGCCTCTAATCATGGCCTCTGACCCCGTTATCATCCAGAAGGCGAGGTCAGTACGGGTGCATCAAAGCAGGGACCTAGAGACTGAAAAACAGCTTCTATCTCAAGGCCATCAGACTGTTAAACAGCCATCACTAACATTGAGTGGCTGCTGCCAACATACTGACTCAACTCCAGCCACTTTAATAATGGAAAAATTGATGTAATAAATGTATCACTATCCACTTTAAACAATGCCACTTCATATGTTTACATTCCCTACATTACTCATCTCATATGTATATACTGTACTCTATACCATCTACTGCATCTTGCCAACTTGATGTAATAAATGGATCACTAGCCACTTTAAACAATGCCACTTTCATATGTTTTCATACCCTACATTACTCATCTCATATGTATATACTGTACTCTATACCATCTACTGCATCTTGCCTATGCCGTTCTATACCATCACTCATTCATATATTTTTTTATGTACATATTCTTATTCATTCCTTTACACTTGTGTGTATAAGGTAGTTGTTGTGAAATTGTTAGGTTAGATTACTCGTTGGATATTACTGCATTGTTGGAACTAGAAGCACAAGCATTTCGCTACACTCGCATTAGCATCTGCTAACCATGTGTATGTGTATGTGACAAATAAAATTTGATTTGATAAACCTTCAAGCTGCATACTGGACCCTATTCCAACTAAACTACTGAAAGAGCTGCTTCCTCTGCTTGGCCCTCCTATGTTGAACATAATAACGGCTCTCTATCCACCGGATGTGTACCAAACTCACTAAAAGTGGCAGTAATAAACCCTCTCTTGAAAAAGCCTAACCTTGACCCAGAAAATATAAAAAACTATCGGCCTATATCAAATCTCCCATTCCTCTCAAAAATTTTAGAAAAAGTTGTTGCGCAGCAACTCACTGCCTTCCTGAAGACAAACAATGTATACGAAACGCTTCAGTCTGGTTTTAGACCCCATCATAGCACTGAGACTGCACTTGTGAAGGTGGTAAATGACCTTTTAATGGCGTCAGACCGAGGATCTGCATCTGTCCTCGTGCTCCTAGACCTCAGTGCTGCTTTTGATGCCATCGATCACCACATTCTTCTGGAGAGATTGGAAACCCTATTGGTCTACATGGACAAGTTCTGGCCTGGTTTAGATCTTATCTGTCGGAAAGATATCAGTTTGTCTCTGTGGATGGTTTGTCCTCTGACAAATCAACTGCATTTTCGGTGTTCCTCAAGGTTCCGTTTTAGGACCACTATTGTTTTCACTATATATTTTGCCTCTTGGTGATGTCATTCGGAAACATAATGTTAACTTTCACTGCTATGCGGATGACACACAGCTGTACATTTCGATGAAACATGGTGAAGCCCCAAAATTGCCCTCGCTGGAAGCCTGTGTTTCAGACATAAGGAAGTGGATGGCTGCAAATGTTCTACTTTTAAACACGAACAAAACAGAGATGCTTGTTCTAGGTCCCAAGAAACAAAGAGATCTTCTGTTGAATCTGACAATTTTTTATTTTATTTATTTTATTTCACCTTTATTTAACCAGGTAGGCTAGTTGAGAACAAGTTCTCATTTGCAACTGCGACCTGGCCAAGATAAAGCATAGCAGTGTGAACAGACAACAACACAGAGTTACACATGGAGTAAACAATAAACAAGTCAATAACATGGTAGAAAAAAAGAGAATCTATATACAATGTGTGCAAAAGGCATGAGGAGGTAGGCAATAAATCGAATAATTACAATTTAGCAGATTAACACTAGAGTGATAAATCATCAGATGATCGTGTGCAAGTAGAGATACTGGTGTGCAAAAGAGCAGAAAAGTAAATAAATAAAAGCAGTATGGGGGGTGAGGTAGGTAAATTGGGTGGGCTATATACCGATGGACTATGTACAGCTGCAGCGATCGGTTAGCTGCTCGGATAGCAGATGTTTAAAGTTGTTGAGGGAGATAAAAGTCTCCAACTTCAGAGATTTTTGCAATTCGTTCCAGTCGCAGGCAGCAGAGAACTGGAAGGAAAGGCGTCCAAATGAGGTTTTGGCTTTAGGGATGATCTGTGAGAAACACCTGCTGGAGCGCGTGCTACGGGTGGGTGTAGCCATCGTGACCAGTGAACTGAGTTAAGGCGGCACTTTACCTAGCATAGCCTTGTAGATGACCTGGTGTCAGTGGGTCTGACGATGTATGCCCTAGTCGGGCCAGCCGACTAGGGCATACAGGTCGCAGTGGTGGGTCGTATAAGGTGCTTTAGTAACAAAACGGATGGCACTGTGATAAACTGCATCCAGTTTGCTGAGTAGAGTATTGGAAGCTATTTTGTAGATGACATCGCCGAAGTCGAGGATCGGTAGGATGGTCAGTTTTACTAGGGTAAGTTTGGCGGCGTGAGTGAAGGAGGCTTTGTTGCGAAATAGAAAGCCGACTCTAGATTTGATTTTGGATTGGAGATGTTTGATATGAGTCTGGAAGGAGAGTTTGCAGTCTAGCCAGACACCTAGGTACTTATAGATGTCCACATATTCTAGGTCGGAACCGTCCAGGGTGGTGATGCTAGTCAGGCGTGCGGGTGCAGGCAGCGAACGGTTGAAAAGCATGCATTTGGTTTTACTAGCGTTTAAGAGCAGTTGGAGGCCACGGAAGGAGTGTTGTATGGCATTGAAGCTCGTTTGGAGGTTAGATAGCACAATGTCCAAGGAAGGGCCAGAAGTATACAGAATGGTGTCGTCTGCGTAGAGGTGGATCAGGGAATCGCCCGCAGCAAGAGCAACATCATTGATATATAAAGAGAAAAGAGTCGGCCCGAGAATTGAACCCTGATGTACCCCCATAGAGACTGCCAGAGGACCGGACAGCATGCCCTCCGATTTGACACACTGAGCTCTGTCTGCAAAGTAGTTGGTGAACCAGGCAAGGCAGTCATTAGAAAAACCGAGGCTACTGAGTCTGCCGATAAGAATATGGTGATTGACAGAGTCGAAAGCCTTGGCCAGGTCGATGAAGACGGCTGCACAGTACTGTCTTTTATTGATGGCGGTTATGATATTGTTTAGTACCTTGAGCGTGGCTGAGGTGCACCCGTGACCGGCTCGGAAACCGGATTGCACAGCGGAGAAGGTACGGTGGGATTCGAGATGGTCAGTGATCTGTTTGTTGACTTGGCTTTCGAAGACCTTAGATAGGCAGGGCAGGATGGATATAGGTCTGTAACAGTTTGGGTCCAGGGTGTCTCCCCCTTTGAAGAGGGGGATGACCGCGGCAGCTTTCCAATCCTTGGGGATCTCAGATGATACGAAGGAGAGGTTGAACAGGCTGGTAATAGGGGGTGCGACAATGGCGGCGGACAGTTTCAGAAATAGGGGGTCCAGATTGTCAAGCCCAGCTGATTTGTATGGGTCCAGGTTTTGCAGCTCTTTCAGAACATCTGCTATCTGGATTTGGGTAAAGGAGAAGCTGGGGAGGCTTGGGCGAGTAGCAGCGGGGGGGGCGGGGCTGTTGGCCAAGGTTGGAGTCGCCAGGAGGAAGGCATGGCCAGCCGTTGAGAAATGCTTGTTGAAGTTTTCGATTATCACGGATTTATCGGTGGTGACCGTGTTACCTAGCCTCAGTGCAGTGGGCAGCTGGGAGGAGGTGCTCTTGTTCTCCATGGACTTTACAGTATCCCAGAACTTTTTGGAGTTAGAGCTACAGGATGCAAATTTCTGCTTGAAAAAGCTGGCCTTTGCTTTCCTGACTGACTGCGTGTATTGGTTCCTGACTTCCCTGAACAGTTGCATATCGCGGGGGCTCTTCGATGCTATTGCAGTTCGCCACAGGATGTTTTTGTGCTGGTCGAGGGCAGTCAGGTCTGGAGTGAACCAAGGGCTATATCTGTTCTTAGTTCTGCATTTTTTGAACGGAGCATGCTTGTCTAATATGGTGAGGAAGTAACTTTTAAAGAATGACCAGGCATCCTCAACTGACGGGATGAGGTCAATATCCTTCCAGGGTACCCGGGCCAGGTCGATTAGAAAGGCCTGCTCGCAGAAGTGTTTTAGGGAGCGTTTGACAGTGATGAGGGGTGGTCGTTTGACCGCGGACCCGTAGCGGATACAGGCAATGAGGCAGTGATCGCTGAGATCTTGATTGAAGACAGCAGAGGTGTATTTGGAGGGCAGGTTGGTCAGGATAATGTCTATTAGGGTGCCCATGTTTACGGATTTAGGGTTGTACCTGGTGGGTTCCTTGATGATTTGTGTGAGATTGAGGGCATCAAGCTTGGATTGTAGGACTGCCGGGGTGTTAAGCATATCCCAGTTTAGGTCACCTAACAGAACAAACTCTGAAGCTAGATGGGGAGCGATCAATTCACAGATGGTGTCCAGGGCACAGCTGGGAGCTGAGGGGGGTCGGTAGCAGGCGGCAACAGTGAGAGACTTATTTCTGGAGAGATTAATTTTTAAAATTAGAAGTTCGAACTGTTTGGGCATAGACCTGGAAAGTATGACAGAACTTTGCAGGCTATCTCTGCAGTAGATTGCAACTCCTCCCCCTTTGGCAGTTCTATCTTGACGGAAAGTGTTATAATTGGGTATGGAAATCTCAGAAATTTGGTGGCCTTCCTAAACCAGGATTCAGACACGGCAAGGACATCAGGGTTGGCAGAGTGTGCTAAAGCGGTGAGTAAGACAAACTTAGGGAGGAGGCTTCTGATGTTGACATGCATGAGGCCAAGGCTTTTTCGATCACAGAAGTCAACAAATGAGGGTGCCTGGGGACATGCAGGGCCTGGGTTTACCTCCACATCACCCGAGGAACAGAGGAGTAGTAGGATGAGGGTGCGGCTAAAGGCTATCAAAACTGGTCGCCTAGAGCGTTGGGGACAAGGAATAAAAGGAGCAGATTTATGGGCGTGGTAGAATAGATTCTGGGCATAATGTGCAGACAGGGGTATGGTGGAGCACGGGTACAGCGGAGGCAAGCCCAGGCACTGGGTGATGATAAGAGAGGTTGTATCTCTGGACATGCTGGTCTCAATGGGTGAGGTCACCGCATGTGTGGGAGGTGGGACAAAGGAGGTATCAGAGGTACGGAGAGTGGAACTACGGGGTGCATTGCAAACCAAAACAATGATAACTAGCCTGAACAACAGTATACAAGGCATATTGATATTTGAGAGAGACATACAGTAAGGCATAAAGTGATTGCAGGTCTTGATTGGGAGAGCTAGCTAAAACAACAGGTGAGATAACAGCAGCTAGTCAGCTAACACAGCAACAGCAGGTAAAAATGGCGACGACTAGGCAGAGAGGGTCGGATTAACTACACACAGAGCCTGAGTTAAAACACAGAGCCGACAAATAAAACACAAATAAACAGAATGGAGTACCGTGAATTAATGGACAGTCCGGCAGGCATCAGCTATGTAGCCAAGTGATCATAGTGTCCAGGGGGCAGCCGTAGATGGAGTAGGGAAGCCGCCACTACGCTAGCACGCGGCGTTTAAAGTTAGTAGCCCGGGGGGTGGTCTGCTCAGACGGAGGGGGTCTGCTCAGACGGAGGCCGGTTGAGGGCACAGCGGATGGGGTATTCGTCTGCAGACCAGACGTGGTCGTGTCGACAGAGAGTCCAAGCCGGATGGCGATGGCGAAAGAGGTATTGTAGAATTGTGTTTGCTAACTGGTGCTAGCTTCGTGGCAGTGGTGCTAGCTGCAAGCTAGCTGTGAGGATCAGAAGTAGTGGCTCAGGGATTACGGCAGGAATCCGGCGTTGTTGTGGAGAGACAGTCCGATGCTGGTAAATTGGAGAGTAATATCCAGGCTAATAACAGGGCTGGTGTCTGTGCAGAAGGTAAAAGCTGCTAGCAGCGGCTAAAAATGACTAAATAGCTTGTAGCTGATTAGCTACTGGGGGTTCTTGAATGTGTTCCAAAGTTTTAAAAAATAATAGCGATTCCGTATCACATTGGCTGAAGTAGGTTACCGGGACGGTATAATCGAAAAAAAATACGAAAAATACAAACGTACACAAGAGGATGAAACAATACACGTCTATACTGCTACGCCATCTTGGATTCATCTTGGATTCAACCATCAATTAATCTTGATGGTTGTACAGTTGTCTCAAATAAAACTGTGAAGGACCTCGGCGTTACTCTGGACCCTGATCTCTCTTTTGACGAACATATCAAAACTGTTTCAAGGACAGCTTTTTTCCATCTACGTAGCATTGCAAAAATCAGAAACTTTCTGTCCAAAAATGATGCAGAAAAATTTATCCATGCTTTTGTCACTTCTAGGTTAGACTACTGCAATGCTCTATTTTCCGGCTACCCGGATAAAGCACTAAATAAACTTTAGTTAGTGCAAAACACGGCTGCTAGAATCTTGACTAGAACCAAAATATTTGATCATATTACTCCAGTGCTAGGCTCTCTACACTGGCTTCCTGTTAAGGCAAGGGCTGATTTCAAGGTTTTACTGCTAACCTACAAAGCATTACATGGGCTTGCTCCTACCTATCTTTCCGATTTGGTCCTGCCGTACATACGCTACGGTCACAAGATGCAGGCCTCCTAACTGTCCATATAATTTCTAAGCAAACAGCTGGAGGCAGGGCTTTCTCCTATAGAGCTCCATTTTTATGGAATGGTCTGCCTACCCATGTGGGGACAGCAGTAATGAGAAGGTGCGGACGCTGACCTTTCCATGTCACCTGGTAGGAGCCAGGTATGTTGTCAACAAAGTGCATAGCCCAAGACAAATCAGTATGAATTACAGCAGTAGTAGTCTCTGCATCGTAGCACCATTGGTTCAGCTCTCTGCTCACACCAAGGGTCTTCAGTCTTGGTGAACACAATGGAACCATTTTGACAAAGCACTTTAAATATTTTCAACTTCATTAGAATGAAGCCTTTCATTTATGTCTTCTCTCATCGTGAGAAATTAAGGTGGAAATTTTCAAGTCATAAGAGCAAAATAAATGTCTACAAAGAGAAAGAACACACTGGACCAGTGTATGTGACCATTATCATATAGGACAATAGTTTATCCACAAAACACCTCAGTAATTCAACATTCAATGCATTCGGTAATTTTGGATATTTTCAGACTCATTCAAAGGGAACACCATTCAACAGTATTAAAAGGAGAATGTAGCAGGAATCTAATGTTGTTTGGCCAGTAGGGGGCACTCTCCAAACAATTCTGAATCTTTGACCCTGAAGTCCTCATTTTCTGATGCAGGCCTCCTAACTGTCCCCAGAATTTCTAAGCAAACAGCTGGAGGCAGGGCTTTCTCCTATAGAGCTCCATTTGTATGGAATGGTCTGCCTACCCATGTGAGAGACGCAGACTCGGTCTCAACCTTAAAGTCTTTTTGAAGACTCATCTCTTCAGTAGGTCCTATGATTGAGTGTAGTCTGGCCCAGGAGTGTGAAGGTGAACAGAAAGGCAGTGGAGCAACGAACCACCCTTGCTGTCTCTGCCTGGCCGGTTCCCCTCTCTCCACTGGGATTCTCTGTCTCTAACCCTATTACAGGGGCTGAGTCACTGGCTTACTAGTGCTCTTCCATGCCGTCCCTAGGAGCGGTGCGTCACTTGAGTGGGTTGAGTCACTAACGTGATCTTCCTGTCTGGGTTGGCGCCCCCCCTTGGGTTGTGCCGTGGCAGAGATCTTTGTGGGCTATACTCGGCCTTGTCTCAGGATGGTAAGTTGGTGGTTGAAGATATCTCTCTAGTGGTGTGGGGGTTGTGCTTTGGCAAAGTGGGTGGGGTTATATCCTGCATGTTTGGCCCTGTCCGGGGGTATCGTCGGATGGCGCCACAGTGTCTCCCAACCCCTCCTGTCTCAGCCTCCAGTATTTATGCTGCAGTAGTGTATGTGTCGTGGGGCTAGGGTCAGTCTGTTATATCTGGAGTATTTCTCCTGTCTTATCCGGTATCCAGTGTGAATTTAACTATGCTCTCTCTAATTCTTTCTTTCTCTCTCTCTCTCTGAGGACCTGAGCCCTAGGACCATTCCTCAGGACTACCTGGCCTGATGACTCCTTGCTCTCCCCAGTCCACCTGGCCGTGCTGCTGCTCCAGTTTCAACTGTTCTGCCTGCGGCTATCGAACCCTGACCTGTTCACCGGACGTGCTACCTGTCCCAGACCTGCTGTTATCAACTCTCTAGAGATAGCAGGAGCGGTAGAGATACTCTGAATGATCGGCTATGAAAAGCCAACTGACATTTACTCCTGAGGTGCTGACCTGTGTCACCCTCGACAACCACTGTGATTATTATTATTTGACCCTGCTGGTCATCTATGAACAATTGAACATCTTGGCCATGTTCTGTTGTAATCTCCACCCAGAACAGCCAGAAGAGGACTGGCCACCCCTCATAGCCTGGTTCCTCTCTAGGTTTCTTCCTAGGTTCTGGCCTTTCGAGGGAGTTTTTCCTAGCCACTGTGCTTCTACACCTGCATTGCTTGCTGTTTGGGGTTTTAGGCTGGCTTTCTGTACAGCACTTTGAGATATCAGCTGATGTAAGAAGTGCTTTATAAATATATTTGATTTGAATGTGTGTGGTGCCAGAAGAAGTCTGGGGTTCTCTCTCATGTTTAACTACATATCATACTCTTTGTCCTTTGTTGAAATTATGAGATTGTAGGTGGTTGGGTGCGGTTACCCAACTAACAAAATGATGTCCTGGTGAAGTACCCTGATCGTCAGCGATAGTCCCAGGGATGCCACACTAACTAACTAGCTAATGTAACAACTCAGTGGCCTTGTGGTTAGTGTCTGCACTGAGATTGGAAGGTTGCGAGTTCAATCGCTGGCTGAGTCATACCAAAGAATTGAAAAACAAAACCTGATGCGTCTCTGCTTGGCACTCAGCTAGATTTGGGGTAAGGATCCGCAATAGACTAGTGTCCTGTCCAGGGGGTGTACTTCTACATCAAGCTGCTACCTTGTGATCTGTTCTGGCTCACACAAGGCTACTGATGTATTGTGTGTTCGCCAGACTGAGGTGAAGGTCAGGCTGCATTGTTTTATGACTACCCATGTTATATCAAAAGCATGCCTCGTTAAACTAGCCGGATCTCACAAGCTCACATTGTTTCACTTCACCTGTCATGCCAAGTTGACAACAAAGAGAGTGCAGAGCCTGAGACATACAATTGAATAAACATGTACAGGTTGAACTATTCTGTGAATCAATGTGTTACAGCATTAGTAGTCTCTGCATTGTAGCACCATCAGTTCAGCGTGACCAAAGCCAGAGATTACTTACAGTCTGGAAGGTGGACAAAACAATGGAGTATGTCAACCGTGATGGAGAGGTCTTGGATCTGGCACGCCTTCCCCAGGAAGGAATAGCAGTGCTGTGTTGTAGAGTTTGAGCTTGACGTGGCAGGCCAACATCCAAGCAGAGATGTCTGCCAGCCACACAGAAATCATACGTGTATGGAGTGTGAAAAAGAGTTGAGTGCCATCAGCATAAGTGATGAGACCATGTAAGGATGTGACAGAAGCAAGTTTGTGTACAGAGAACCCAGGGGGACCTAGTGTTGAGACATCGGGGACAGTAGTAATGAGAAGGTGCGGATGCTGACCTTTCCATGTCACCTGGTAGGAGCCAGGTATGTTGTCAACAAAGTGCATAGCCCAAGACAAATCAGTATGAATTACAGCAGTAGTAGTCTCTGCATCGTAGCACCATTGGTTCAGCTCTGTGCTCACACCAAGGGTCTTCAGTCTTGGTGAACACAATGGAACCATTTTGACAAAGCACTTTAAATATTTTCAACTTCATTAGAATGAAGCCTTTCATTTATGTCTTCTCTCATCGTGAGAAATTAAGGTGGAAATTTTCAAGTCATAAGAGCAAAATAAATGTCTACAAAGAGAAAGAACACACTGGACCAGTGTATGTGACCATTATCATATAGGACAATAGTTTATCCACAAAACACCTCAGTAATTCAACATTCAATGCATTCGGTAATTTTGGATATTTTCAGACTCATTCAAAGGGAACACCATTCAACAGTATTAAAAGGAGAATGTAGCAGGAATCTAATGTTTGGCCAGTAGGGGGCACTCTCCAGACAATTCTGAATCTTTGACCCTGAAGTCTTCATTTTCTGATCCATTACTACATTTACCAGCATAAGAGACAAATCGACAGGGTCGACTCGCATCAATCTGTTCACGAGGGGTTGAAGCAATAAGCAGACCGCCTGCCTTACCTCCTATTGTTAGCTTTGTACCATAGATGGTGGATAAATGAAGGTCTTACTCAGGCCGCTTACAAATGAAAAGAAAGTTTGTTCTGGTCTGCTTAACGTCTATCCCATAAACACCAATGTAATATCAGCTGGGTCTGGTCTGCTTAGTTTATTGCCTGTATGATTCAAGAACGTAACCAGGGAAAAAAATTGCGAGTAGGATGTCTCGCTTCCGCCTCTGCTTGTACAACCACACAAATCTCACAAGCTTATTTATGCAAGATCAACGCAGTAGTATAAGTAACAATTTACCTCATTATCCCTCTATCCCCTAAACTACTGTAAAACATTGGAGGCAGCTTATGGTAGAGAAATTAATATTATTTGGCAACAGCGCTGGTAGACATTCCTACAATCAGCATACCAATTGCACACTCCCTCAAAACTTCAGACATCCGAGTCATTGTGTTGCGTGACAAAACTGCACATTAGTGGCCTGTTATTGTCCCCAGCACAAGGCGAGCCTGTGTAATGATCATGCTGTTTAATCAGTTTATTGAAATGCCACACCTGTCAGGTGGATAGATTATCTTGGCAAAGGAGAAATGCTCACTAACAGATGTAAACAAACTTGTGCACAACATGAGAAATAAGCTTTTTGTGCGTATGGACCATTTCTGGGATCTTTCAATTCACTCATGAAACACTTTACATGTTGCATTGATATTTTTGTTCAGTATATTTACCGCACACTGCAAATGTAACAGTATACACAAACATGTCAAATTTGTCCGAGGCATATACAAATAAGTTGTGAAAACAGGAGTGACTTTTACAAACGTTTTATTTGATGACAATATACAAGAACATCTTGAGCACGAGGACCATCCCTGATTCTCCGGGCTCACTGTAGGAAAACAGAGGAAGGGAAGTTAGTTCATCTGCAAAACAGAAGTTCACTATTTATCTATCCACCACTATACTCAAGGGGGGGTCAACTAATTTTTGGGCTGAGGGAGGGTAATAGTATTGAAATTGGGCGTGGGAACAGATGCATTTGCTAGGGACGTGGGCTCAACATACACATTTGTTATAGTAAATGCATCCAAATTTCAACTGCAAAATTACAGATAAAGCAGCAATGAAACTTTTTGGGCAACCATCTAAATTCACAGAAATTTGATATAGGTCCGTCATTGAAAGCAGGTCTAAGAAGCAGTAGATCTGTTCTATGTGCATTATTTCAATGCTTCCCGTTCTTAGGTTTGGTTTTTGCGTCTCACTTTTGGTTTTGTACACCAGCTTCAAACGGCTGAAAATACAATATTTTATGTTTATGGAAAATATATTTCACAGCGGTTTAAATGGTACGATGATTCAACAATACTTTCTTGTTGTCACAAACTGAAAGTAGGCAAACTTAGAATTTTAGCAACCAGGAAATGGCAGAGCAATTTCTACATAGTGCATCTTACATTTTTCAGCTCAGTGAAGATACCAATTTATTTGGCAGTCTAGTATAATAAAACATCAAAATATATATAAAAGATTACATTAAATGAAATACATGCCTAAATGAAATTATGAAGGTTAACGTTTCAGAAAAGTTGTATAAGTGGACATGTGGTTCAGTTGTCTCACAGACAGTAGTTGGTTAGAACTTATTAACCAATGCATCACTCTAGACTTGCTTTATTACACGACCGGAGGACTCCGCCTGTACTGCATGTTAGCATAACCGTACTCAGCGGTTGACAAATACAAAGATGTAATAGTTTAACAGCAGAATAAGAATAGTAACCTTTAGAAGCAAAGTAGTAGTGTAATTTAGTGTTTCTTTAAGTTGATATGACATTAGTGGATATAAGATTATTTGTCAGAGTATAAGTACCACCAGCCAGGGTAACTTTAGGAGTTTAGGGAAATAGGGTGGGTTGAAGAGGGAAGGTTGGTATTGGTAGATAAAAGGTTGTGGAAAGACTACAGGTGAGACATGCAGAGACCGGTCTCAACTAGCGCTACCAGGATATAGGAGTCAATGTTCATTTCAACACATGAATAACAGCACGCCATGCCCGCTTTGCTTTATACCTGGAACAGACCTCATTTCTGTAAAAGAAATCCACAGGAGGCAAAAGAAAGGCAAAAGGATGAAGATAATGTTAAGCTATTTTACTTAAAAACTTTACTCATAGAGTAGACCCCTGAAAGGCATAAGATTTGCACTGAAGATGAATTACAAAATTCAGTCAACTCCACCCAGGAAAAGAATACAATCCAAACTGAATGCTGAACACTAGATGAGGGCACTTCAATAAAAACACACAAATGCAGCTTCTATCAATCCATTCTTGGGGGGTGCATATTTGTGTTCTAACCCAGCACTAAGACTTGACTAGTTGAATGATGTGTTAGTGCTGGACTAAAACAAACATATGTTCTCCATTGGGGTCGTCCAGGAACGAATTGAGAAACGGCTCTAGTTTCTAGTCTTTCAGAGATCCACTTGGCGACCTACTCTTGAGTCTTAAGACCACACAATATGGTTTAACTTGGGATCTAAACCACTATTAGTGTTCAGTTCACACTCACCAAAATTAGGGTCATGAGTTAATACCTAGCTGCTCATTCTAACTGGTAGGGGACTGAACTGAAACCCAATGTGGACATTAAAGAAATCCATATGTAAAAAGGCAGTAGCTTTTTTGGTTATATAAAAGGGAGTATTGGGATGAAGTCAGCTAGGAACACTACAGTAGCATTATCTACACACAGCAGTTAGTCTACTGATGAAAACATTTACCTTCTACAGTCCCAAAGAACAGTTGTCGAGAGAAAAAGATGACTCATTAAAACAGTAAGAACACATAAGTAAAGACAAAACTAAGACTTAGGAAGTGGAAAAGATATGCATGTAATGAATAATTAACTAATAAGAATGAAGAGGCACTTGGGGTGTTTCAATAGTCTTAAACTGCCTCTTCCACCCGCACAGATTTGAAGTTCCCTTGGGTGAAAACATACATCTTGTAGCCATTCACCATTACACATTCACCCACGGCGTTTTCAAATCAAAGCAGAGGAAGGACAACAAAAGCAGCTTGTGTAAAATTGTGACTATTGAGACACACCCATACTTGAACAAGAGGAATGCACCATAGGGGGAACAGCCAAGTTACCTTTTTGCCAGCAGCACCCACACTGGCTTTCTTGGTGCCTCGTACTTTCTTCATTCTGTTCTTGCGTTCCTTGCGCTGTTTTCTGGAGGACTTCTTCTTCTCATAGAGACCGTGCTGTGAGAACAAAAACATATTTACCAAAACAGCACTGCTTGCAATGTGCATCACTAGCAGACAATAGATGATACTGATGGGACAAACTATACACAGACATGGTGTCATACAAATTAAAAGAACAAAGCCCCCCAAAAATAAAAAATAAACTCAACACTTGTTTCCATTTTTCCAGCATCCACTCACCCTGGCCAGTCTGTGCTTGGGCTCGTTCTTCTTAGCGTAGTCGAGAGAGTCGTAGACCATGGCGAAACCCGTCGTCTTGCCGCCACCAAACTGTGTCCTGAAGCCGAAGACGAACACCACATCGGGGGTGGTCTTGTACATTTTGGCCAGTTTCTCCCTGATCTCAGTCTTAGGGACTGTGGCTTTGCCCGGATGGAGGACATCAACAACCTAGAACAGGAGACAATGGAGAAACAGTTATAGACCATGCGCACTTATAAAAATGAAAGGAAACTGCAGACAATTGCTTCACTAAATAATGTGTGCTGAACACTCAGTATAAAGCAATTGAGGTCATGTTTTGGTGTTATATGTGGTAGGAAAGAAACATGTGGGCTTACCATTTGCTTCCTCTGAAGCAGCCGGTTTGTCATAAACTTCCGGGTTCTGACTGTCACTGTGTCGTTCTGAAAGTAGATGAAAAACAGAGGTCAGCATTTACAATGCTGGAATGACAATACCATTATAGGTAGCTTTTCAGACCCCCTTCTTGCAGGTGAACACATTGTTGGTTTTACAGTAATTTAACGTGTTTATATTCTAGCCACTACTGTCAACAAAATCTGGAAATTACGACTGGAACAGGATCCTGATACGCTGGGGACCCTACACACATAACATATACAAGTAGTAAACAGCAACAAGTATTGAAAAAGACGATGTGTCAGGTAGCTAGTTAATTAGCAGGGCTAAATAAAAGTTACTTGTTGCATGACAATAACACATCAGATCACACCAGGCACCTAGAGGTAGTTAGCCAACTTCATTACCTTGTATTTCGTGACTTACACAGGTAAGATTTAGTAGCTAGCTACGTGAAAAGTATGCCAAGTATTTACAAATCAAATCATGCTGACAGGTTGCTAACGTCACTGATGTTAGTTCGCAACCTAGCTAGCTAACGTTAGCCGGCCAACGTTTGCTAGACCTGTTTAGATGGAAGGTAGTTAGCTAACTAACAAACTAACAAAGACATGAGTACTTCTGGTTGGATTGATTACAAGGTACATGCCAAATATCATGCATTTGTGGTAAGTTAGCGTTAGTCATCCTGTGGCATTTAACGTTAGCTAGATAGTATCCAGAATAACAATGCTGCTTTACAACTGACATGCTGTGTCAGGGTGACTACCGTTAGCCTCAGTAGTCGAGGACACCTTGCTAGCCATATTGCCCGTGCTGGCCAAATAACGGCATTATATCATACTGTAAAAAAACACAATTTAGCCGTCAACTAGTAGTCGTGGAAAAGTAGAAGTCATGTGTTATAAAATTACTGAATGGCCGAATGAAGAGGCGGTCCAAAAGCCAGAGTTCGGTTAGGCCACCAGAGTTCTTAAAGGACTAAAAATAACCTTTACAACTTAAATGTTGTAATATTCCTAACAGGGATGGCTTGTCAATGTATTCGGACTTCACGACTTTAACAACGACGAAAGGATGCTTAAGATATATGAAGAATTTAATTCTACATTTTATGCCACAAGACTCACCATCTTGGCATCAGCCTCTCAGGGATGAGGAAAAGGAGGAAGGGCCCGAAGCTGGCCAACCAAATGCCTGAATGGAAGCTGTGCGACCAAAATTCTTGCCTGACTAAAAATACATGCAGATTATTTGAGCGCCCACAGAGGAAAATATAACGTGTCGTTTTGTCCTTTGTATGTACTATTTTCTTAAGTGTATATGACAATAGATCAAACGTCACAAAATAAAATAAATGCCCATGTAATTTTGGCAAAACACATGAATGTGTTATCCAAAAATACTCCATGATTAATCTGTATTTTATCCTCTGTATTTACTGACGTGAATGTATATGTATTTCTATTGAGTATGAGTAACCTATATGTGTGAGTATGAGTATCCTATATAAAATTGTATGCAATACATTCAGAAAGAACATGTTTATTGATTACACATTTATTAATTGGTGGCCATATTATTCATCTAGCAGTTACACAATCATGCTCTGATGCCCTTTTTCCAAAAGTAGTCCACCACATTATTATTTATTAACGCAACAATGTATGTTAATGTATACTTTTGTTTATTATTGAACGACATGGAAGTATTTTTATTCACGGCATTCATGAACATCGTCGGTAATGGAGAAGTAGAGAAATCATAGAGAGAAAACCCTACCTATACCGCTAGATGTCAGTCAAGTAGCGTCAATGACAGCCTGGGCCGTGACTTGGGTCATGGATTAAAATAGACACATTTCCAGTGTCCATTACTTGTTTGTAGAGTAGGGATAATCAACTCGATTCAGCCGCAGGCCGATTTTTTCTTGAGCGGATGGTCGGTGGGCTAGACATAATTACAAATAATTTGTAGACTGCAAATTGACCGCAAGAAGCCCGAAGATATATGATATTTGATTAAATCATAATTATTTCAAACCTTGATTACATTTGTATACGAGCACGTCTCTGTATTATGCGTGGGAATACTTGGGAACAGATTTCCAAAATTAAAATCACTTGGGGCTGATTTCCTGGTGTTTTTACAGTCTGTTATGTCCAACAATGAACATTTTGCTGGACCATCAGAACTAAATACTTTGGACCACGTTCTTACCAACCGAGCCAAACAGAACCACGGATTTCACATATTGAAATGCATGAGAAACTGGACTTAAAATGGACAGTAACATGGTTATTTCATTTATTTTTATGGATTAAAACCTTAAAGAATCACATTCCAGAGAGTGGAATTTCAGAGACATGTAGAGAACTCTTGCCAATAGGGGGCAAAAGGGCAGCCACAAAAATATTTTTTCATATGTATATACTATACCATCTACTGCACCTTGCCTATGCCGTTCTGTACCGTCACTCATTCATATATTTGTATGTACATATTCTTCATCCCTTTACACTTGTGTGTATAAGGTAGTTGTTGGGAAATTGTTAGGTTAGATTACTCGTTGGTTATTACTGCATGGTCGGAACTAGAAGCACAAGCATTTCGCTACACTCGCATTAACATCTGCTAACCATGTGTATGTGACAAATAAAAATAAGATTTGATTTGAAGATTTGAAATATTTTTTCAGAATTTACATTTATCAGATGTTAAATTAATTACTTAACTTCATTTTTTTAGACCACGTTATATCATAATTATTTATAAAAATATCTGGCGGCGGTATTTTCCCTATTAAGTGGTTCCTTCCAAGGTGCACCACTGAGCAAAGATATGCTAGTCAGGACGCTAGATACTCCTGCTCTAGTGTATGCAGACAGTATTGTCAGTGTAGGAGAGAAAGTGTCAAGTGATTTGATTTTAGCTTCCGGTGATAGGCAGGACTCACAGGAGGCATGTTTGTAAATTAATTTGATCAAGTTATGTAGCCGATTGATTCCTTCTTGATGATTAAATAAAGCAAACATGTTTTGTTGTTTCTCTGTAATTCTAGCCACCTAGCAATTTTATTAAATTGGCTTTAGCTAGCCAGCTAGATAGGTTCCCAATCTCCCAACCTCATAACTAGCTACCAAGCTATTTCAGGCTATCAATCAAGTTAGAGTAGCTTGTCTATCTTAGCTGGTATGCCTGCTGGCAAGGTTTTTATACTTTAAAAAAATACTAAAATAGCTTTAACTCTTGGGTGCTGATACTATACCAGTGTGGCAGATGTACAAAACTCCCAAGGCATAAAAGTTCTTAAAGAATCAATGTCCATCATTAATTAAAATGACAATTGGACAGGTAAAGATGTATGCTTAGATAACCTATGCAGAAAAATATACTTATTTTTAATTTTATGTTTTACATAGAATTAAGAATAATGATTATGGCTCTAGATTGCAGGAAAATATTGTTTCAGGTTCTTAGAAAAAAGCGAATTTCTCTGAATACCACCCACCTTCCATTCTCACGTACTTCGTGCACCTTCTAAAATAATGGGTGCATGACATTTTTATTTTATTAAGGTCCCCATTAGCAAACACCAATGGCGACAGCTAGTCTTACTGGGGTCCGACACATAACGAAAAATACATGACAAAATACTTTACAATTTACATATACTGAACAAAAATATAAACGCAACATGCAACAATTTCAAATATTTTACTGAGATACAGTTCATAGAAGGAAATCAGTCAATTAAAAAAAAGAAATCATTAGGCCCTAAACTATGGCTTTCACATGACTGGGCAGAGGCGCAGCCATGGGTGGACCTGGGAGGTCACTTGGGAGGCAGTATGTTTTCTTGAATTTCTTCTGTACCTGGGGACTGTGAGAAGACGCAATTTGGAATTTCCAACACATTGTCTCTTATAAAAACAAGAAGCCATGCAGTCAGGCCTATCTACATCTGCCAACCTGTTCAACAGCCACACCATTCATTACCAGATTCAGCCGAGGCCTAGAACTTAGGGAATGATTTTACCAAATACAATGCTCTTAGTTTTAGAGATCTTCAGGACCAGTTTATTACTGGTAACCCATTCTAAAGCAGACTGCAACTCTTTGTTTACGATTCCAGTGATTTCACTAGCTGCCCCTGCATGACACATTCCTACGCTTTCATCTGTTGTCAAAGAAAATGGAAAAATACTTCACAGCACAGTTTTATTTAATGCCACAACAATGTATGCACAAACTTCACAAATAATACATAACTCTGGAGGATACCAATACCCTACCTATAGTCAGTTCTCAAAGGCAGCGCTATAAAACCAGACAGGCCCTAAGTGGAGGAAAAATAAGGTAGATAAATACAATATGGATGATTGATGCCACATATTCTCTCTCCAGTCCAGAATCTCATGTCTAAGGTCACACAGGAGTAGAGTGGTCATATCCATTATTTTTCAGATACAAATCTAATCCAGAAAAGAAACCTACACACTGATTTTAGGTGTCCTTTAAAAGTAAGTTGTGCATAACTGGTCCTTTTATTTAGGATCATCAATCACTTGATTCAATTGTAACCTCACTGTTGATAATAGATGCCATTTTACAGACGCTTCCATCTAAAGTGACTTACAGTCATGCATACATACATTCTACGTATGGGTGGCCCCGGGAATCGAACCTACAACCCTGGCGGTGCAAGCTCTACCAACTGAGCCAAGCAGGACCACATTAGGGAACAGAAGTCCCAAATCTAATCTAGGCATATCTACATCTGACTTCCCCTCATGTCTGTGGCTCACAGGTCACAAACGAGATCTTCTCCTCTGCATAGGATAAAGCTGTATTTAGCTGTGAGGCCCCATTCTCAATCACACCAATCTGTGTCCTGGTGGCCTGTACGATGGACATGTCTTCCAAGATGGCCGCCTCTTGTCTGTCCCTCGGTCGGGTAAAACGGACATGCAGTTTGGATCTACTGGTAACATCTAGAGCTCCAACCCTCTGGTTTGGCCGTCGGCAGCACTGGGAGAAGGTGGACACACATTTCTTCTGGAAGTTCTCATTCATGAAGGCGTAGACGATAGGGTTGTTGAAGGAGTTGGAGAAACCGATGGCCTGGGCGATGGCCATGATCATGTTCACCGTGATGTCGTTGAACTGCTCGTCCAGGTAATCTGAGGATGGGAATGATAATGTGGAATTTAATTGGGTGGGATTGTTAGATAATGTGGTACTTAATCCTTAATAATCGATTGCCGGGTGTCAATCTAATTGACATAATACAAAAATACCCATCAATATCCATCTGTTTAAAGGGATACTTCAGAATTCTGGCACTGTTCTTTATCTACTTCCCCAGAGACAGATAAACTCATGAATACCATGTCAGCCTTCCGCATCTGCGGTGGAATGTGGCAGAGCTACAGCGCTGTTTGTCAGACCAGGAGACATCCCGAAAATTGGTCTTCTCACAAAAACATCTATAGCGTCTGAACAGTTTGACCACACTATGGAAAGATGAGACTTTCATGAACACGATGGTGTTCTCCATTTTGCTCTATGACTCCCACAAGTGTCCCGGGACTCGTCTGAAGGTAACGAGGTACCGGTAAAAAAAAAAATGGAAGTATAGAAGCAGTTTTGTGCCAACAAAAAAGGGGGTTAAATATGTGTACCAAAAAAAAATATTTCCTGAGCTTTTCTTATATCTCCTAGATATAGGACAGACACTTCAAAACCTTGTTCCTTATTATTTATATTTTGTCTGTTTTGCCATTTATGAATGCGTTATTCAGTGCATTTCTATGGGCTAAAGTAGTAAAGGCCAAATTCAATAATTCATCAAACATATACAGTACCAGTCAAAAGTTTGGACACACCTACTCATTCAAGGGTTTTTCTTTATTTTTACTATTTTCTACATAGTAGAATAATAGTGAACAAAAGCTGAAGAACATATACGCACATCCAGGTGCTTTCTGCAGGTGCTGGAGTTGTAGGCAAACTCATGGAAAACAGAAAGGAAAACACTGCAGACTGCTGCTCATGCTACCAGATGATATTTATTAACAATGTTTCGACCCTTAGGGCATAGTGAAGTCATCAAAACTATTAAATAACACATATGGAATCATGTAGTAACCAAAAAATTGTGTTAAACAAATCAAAATAGATTTTATATTTTATATTCTTCAAAGTAGCCACCCTTTGCCTTGATGACAGCTTTGTACACCCTTGGCATTTCAATTAACAGGTGTGCCTTGTTAAAAGTTAATTAGTGGAATTTCTTTCCTTCTTAATGCAATTGAGCCAATCCGTTGTGTTGTGACAAGGTAGGGGTGGAATACAGAAGAAAGCTCTATTTGGTAAAAGACCAAGTCCATATTATGGCAAGAACAGCTCAAATAAGCAAAGAGAAACAAAAGTCCATCATTACTTAAAGACATGACAGGCAACCCTGAAAATTTTAAGAACTTTGAAAGTTTCTTCAAGAGCAGTCGCAAAAACCATGAAGCGCTATGATGAAACTGGCTCTCATGAGGACCGCCACAGAAAAGGAAGACCCAGTTACCTCTGCTACAGAGAATAGGTTAATTAACTGCACCTCAGATTGCAGCCCAAATAAATGCTTCACAGAGTTCAAATAACAGACACATCTCAACATCAACTGTTCAGAGAAGACTGTGTGTGAATCCGGTCTTCATGGTCGAATTGCTGCAAAGAAACCACTGCTAAAGGACACCAATAATAAGAAGAGACTTGCTTGGGCCAAGAAACACGAGCAATGGACATTAGACCGGTGGAAATCTGTCCTTTGGTCTGATTTTTGGTTCCAACCGCCGTGTCTTTGTGAAACGCAGAGTAAGTGAACAGATGAACTCTGGATGTGTGGTTCCCACTGTGAAACACGGAGGAGGAGGTGTGGTGGTGCTTTTCTGGTGACACTGTCTGTGATGTATTTAGAATTCAAGGCACACTTAACTAGCATGGCTACCACAGCATTCTGCAGCGATACGCCATCCCATCTGGTTTGCGCTTAGTGGGACTATCATTTGTTTTTCAACAGGACAATGACCCCAAACACACCTCCAGGCTGTGTAAGGGCTATTTAAACAAGAAGGAGAGTGATGGAGTGCTGCATCAGATGACCTGGCCTCCACAATCACCTGACCTCAACCCAATTGAGATGGTTTGGGATGAGTTGGACCGCAGAGTGAAGGAAAAGCAGCCAACAAGTGCTCAGCATATGTGGGAACTCCTTCAAGACTGTTGGAAAAACATTCCTCATGAAGCTGGTTGAGAGAATGCCAAGAGTGTGCAAAGCTGTCATCAAGGCAAAGGGTGGCTACTTTGAATAATCTTTGATTTGTTTTGTTTTGTTTAACACTTGTTTAGGTTACTACATGAATTCATGTGTTATTTCATAGTTTTGATGTCTTCTATTATTCTACAATGTAGAAAATAGTAAAAATAAAGAAAAACCCTTGAATCAGTCGGTGTGTCCAAACTTTTGACTGGTACTGTATATATTTTTTTGTTATTCCTACAGGGGACCTAAAATTCTAAATCAAATAGCTAAATGATCCATGGAATGACCATCTTAAAACCATTCCATGATCCATGGGTATGAACATCTTAAAACCATTCCATGTTAGCTTAATAGAACCCGCCCCCCCTCCAACATTTGTCTTAATAACTTATTTCCAGTCTCCCCATAGTTTTTTTCTTCATAACAGCAATAAACTAACAATAGGATGCAAAGCAGCCTCTCCATTCTCCCTGGGACCTCCATCTCCGGGTCTCACTTCCAATCAACTTTCAGATCAACTGAAGGATGTAAAGAAGAGAAGTGTCTTATGGCTATTGGCTCCTCAGACAGACTTACTATAGTCAGAGAGCATGTGGACGGTGTGGAATGGGGCCCAGCACACAGTGAATAGCACCACAATGGTAATCATCATCTTGATGGCTCTCCTCTTCCTTCTAATCACCAACAAAGAATAAGAATCACATTCATCTGTCGGGTTAACATGAGGAAACCTTTTGGATCATATGATAATATTCTTATACTCAGTATTCAGTGAAATGATCATAATTATGTCACGGACAGGATCTTCCACGGGAGTAACCAACATCTTGAGCACCAGACCAACAGGATATTCTTTCTTGACACTGATTTTGAAGTTGCAGGCAGAGGGGCTACCTTATTAAAAGACCATGAGCAACCATGTACCGACTCATGTCCGCTGCAATCACTCTGTACCTACAGAATGTAACTACCATGTATGTGTATAGGTTGTTGGACACACAAGTTTTTTATGGAGTCATTTTGTGAGGTATCATACATACAGTATCTCTATACAGACCTGGAGATCTTTCCCACCTCTCCCTGGTTCATGGTGTTAAGTACAGAGGAGTCGCCCACCCTCTTGCGGATCCACAGTTCGATCCCTATCCGTGTGTAGAGGATCAACATGGCCGCCAGGGGCAGGAGGAACAGAACTACCAGGATGAAGGTGGCATACAGCTGTCTGTGTGAGGCTGAGCGCCAACGCTCCTGTCAGCACACGTGGTGTAGGTCGTATAGGAAGTCATACTTCACCTGGAGAGAGAGACATGCGTGAATACACAAACACACACACACACACACACACACACACACACACACACACACACACACACACACACACACACACACACACACACACACACACACACACACACACACACACACACACACACACACAAGGTAATCACAGATCTAAAACAACTGGACAGGGAAATAGCTTAAAAGCAATTGGCAGGAGTACTACGCAGAGTGTAGTATCTTACCCACCTCTAACTGTTGCACCAACAACATGGGAGATCCAACAATCATGGATGCAAGCCAAACAACTCCTAGTCAAAGAGAACAAAGAGACAACAATCTCACAGAGCAAAATGAAGACATGGTTCTACCAGTGCCGTAACTACATATGATGACACAGAAGTCCGGACCTCAGTAAAAAAAAAAATATATATATACAGTGGGGAGAACAAGTATTTGATACACTGCCGATTTTGCAGGTTTTCCTACTTACAAAGCATGTAGAGGTCTGTAATTTTGATCATAGGTACACTTCAACTGTGAGAGACGGAATCTAAAACAAAAATCCAGAAAATCACATTGTATGATTTTTAAGTATTTAATTTGCATTTTATTGCATGACATAAGTATTTGATACATCAGAAAAGCAGAACTTAATATTTGGTACAGAAACCTTTGTTTGCAATTACAGAGATCATACGTTTCCTGTAGTTCTTGACCAGGTTTGCACACACTGCAGCAGGGATTTTGGCCCACTCCTCCATACAGACCTTCTCCAGATCCTTCAGGTTTCGGGGCTGTCGCTGGGCAATACGGACTTTCAGCTCCCTCCAAAGATTTTCTATTGGGTTCAGATCTGGAGACTGGCTAGGCCACTCCAGGACCTTGAGATGCTTCTTACGGAGCCACTCCTTAGTTGCCCTGGCTGTGTGTTTCGGGTCGTTGTCATGCTGGAAGACCCAGCTACGACCCATCTTCAATGCTCTTACTGAGGGAAGGAGGTTGTTGGCCAAGATCTCGCGATACATGGCCCCATCCATCCTCCCCTCAATACGGTGCAGTCGTCCTGTCCCCTTTGCAGAAAAGCATCCCCAAAGAATGATGTTTCCACCTCCATGCTTCACGGTTGGGATGGTGTTCTTGGGGTTGTACTCATCCTTCTTCTTCTTCCAAACACGGCGAGTGGAGTTTAGACCAAAAAGCTCTATTTTTGTCTCATCAGACCACATGACCTTCTCCCATTCCTCCTCTGGATCATCCAGATGGTCATTGGCAAACTTCAGACGGGCCTGGACATGCGCTGGCTTGAGCAGGGGGACCTTGTGTACACTGCAGGATTTTAATCCATGACGGCGTAGTGTTACTAATGGTTTTCTTTGAGACTGTGGTCCCAGCTCTCTTCAGGTCATTGACCAGGTCCTGCCGGGTAGTTCTGGGCTGATCCCTCACCTTCCTCATGATCATTGATGCCCCACGAGGTGAGATCTTGCATGGAGCCCCAGACCGAGGGTGATTGACCGTCATCTTCAACTTCTTCCATTTTCTAATAATTGCGCCAACAGTTGTTGCCTTCTCCCCAAGCTGCTTGCCTATTGTCCTGTAGCCCATCCCAGCCTTGTGCAGGTCTACAATTTTATCCCTGATGTCCTTACACAGCTCTCTGGTCTTGGCCATTGTGGAGAGGTTGGAGTCTGTTTGATTGAGTGTGTGGACAGGTGTCTTTTATACAGGTAACGAGTTCAAACAGGTGCAGTTAATACAGGTAATGAGTGGAGAACAGGAGGGCTTCTTAAAGAAAAACTAACAGGTCTGTGAGAGACGGAATTCTTACTGGTTGGTAGGTGATCAAATACTTATGTCATGCAATAAAATGCAAATTAATTAGTTAAAAATCATACAATGTGATTTTCAGGATTTTTGTTTTAGATTCCGTCTCTCACAGTTGAAGTGTACCTATGATAAAAATTACAGACCTTTACATGCTTTGTAAGTAGGAAAACCTGCAAAATCGGCAGTGTATCAAATACTTGTTCTCCCCACTGTATATATACAGTACACACTACCGTTCAAAAGTTTGGGGTCACTTAGAAATGTCCTTGTTTTTGAAAGAAAAGCAATTTTTTTGTCCATTAAAATAACAAAATTTATCAGAAATACAGTGTAGACATTGTTAATGTTGTAAATGACTATTGTAGCTGGAAACAGCTGATTTTTAATGGAATATCTACATAGGCGTACAGAGGCCCATTATCAGCAACCATCACTCCTGTGTTCCAATGGCACGTTGTGTTAGCTAATCCAGGTGTATCCTTTTAAAAGGCTAATTGATCACTAGAAAACCCTTTTGCAATTATTAGCACAGCTGAAAACTGTTGTTCTGATTAAAGAAGCAATACAACTGGTCTTCTTTAGACGAGTTGAGTATCTGGAGCATCAGCATTTGTGGGTTCGATTACAGGCTCAAAATGGCCAGAAACAAAGAACTTTCTTCTGAAACTCGTCAGTCTATTCTTGTTCTGAGAAATGAAGGCTATTCCATGCGAGAAATTGCCAAGAAACTGATGATCTCGAAACTGAAGATCTCTGTGTACTAATCCCTTCACAGAACAGAGCAAACTGGCTCTAACCAGAATAGAAAGAGGAATGGGAGGCCCCAGTGCACAACTGAGCAAGAGGACAAGTACATTAGAGAGTCTAGTTTGAGAAACAGACGCCTCACAAGTCCTCAACTGGCAGCTTCATTAAATAGTACCCGCAAAACACCAGTCTCAATGTCAACAGTGAAGAGGCGACTGCGGGACGTTGGCCTTCTAGGCAGAGTTCCTCTGTCCAGTGTCTGTGTTCTTTTGCCCATCTTAATTTTTTATTTTTATTGGCCAGTCTGAGATATGACTTTTTCTTTGCAACTCTGCCTAGAAGGCCAGCATCCAGGAGTCGCCTCTTCACTGTTGACGTTGAGACTGGTGTTTTGCAGGTTCTATTTAATGAATTTAATAATACTATTTAATTTAAATGCATTCCAGGTGACTACCTCATGAAGCTGGTTGAGAGAATGCCAAGAGTGTGCAAAGCTGTCATCAAGGCAAAGGGTGGCTACTTTGAAGAATCTCAAATATAAAATATATTTTGATTTGTTTCACACATTTTTTGGTTCCTACATGATTCCATATGTGTAATTTCATAGTTTTGATGTCTTCCCTATTATTCTACAATGTAGAAACTAGTAAAAATAAAGAAAAACCCTTGAATGAGTAGGTGTGTCCAACCTTTGACTGGTACTGTATATATGTTGTACAAAAAAAAAAAAGTTTTTTTTTTTTGTTGATCAATCCCAAGTTAACTATTTTTTGTGACCAATCGCCGCTGCTCCCTGTATCCATATAATCTTACTCATTAATATCTGAAAGGACAATCTGGTCCTAGATCAGTATTCCTATTCCGATATGCTTTGTAAATAAGGCTCTGAGGAAGGCCAAACCTGATTTGACTTAAATCCTTGTATCTCAGAAGAATAAAACAACTAATCTACTTCGAATCCTGAGGAGGGTCAAAGGTGACTTTGTTCCTCTCTCCCCTAAAGAGAATAGCAAAAATTACTGTCTACTTACTGTCTACTCTAAGACAATTTGTTAATACAGGTCCATATCTTTACTTTACCCAGCATCCTGTAGGCTCTCTGTGGTGTGTACTGTCTCTTCATGCTGAGTGGATGGACGATGCCTTGGTACCTCTCCAGAGCGATGCACGCCATGGTGAGTATACCTGTCACCACTGCTGTCGTCTGGACAAAGGGAATGGTCTTGCACACCAGAACACCTATAAGAGGAGAGGGACAAAGCCTGTGTCTGAAATGGCACCCTAATTCCTATGTAGTGCACTACCTTTGACCAGGCCCAATGCATGGGATCCACAGGAGTCCTTGTCTGTGTCCGAAAGGGTGCCAGTTAAACCCTGGTGCTAGTGGACAACCTGGTGCCAGTGAAACCCTGGTGCTAGTGGACAACCTGGTGCCAGTGAAACCCTGGTGCTAGTGGACAACCTGGTGCCAGTGAAACCCTGGTGCTAGTGGACAACCTGGTGCCAGTGAAACCCTGGTGCAAGTGGACAACCTGGTGCCAGTGAAACCCTGGTGCTAGTGGACAACCTGGTGCCAGTGAACAACCTGGTGCCAGTGAAAACCCTGGTGCTAGTGAACAACCTGGTGCCAGTGAAAACCCTGGTGCTAGTGGACAACCTGGTGCTAGTGAACAACCTGGTGCCAGTGAACAACCTGGTGCCAGTGAAAACCCTGGTGCTAGTGAACAACCTGGTGCCAGTGAAACCCTGGTGCTAGTGGACAACCTGGTGCCAGTGAAACCCTGATGCTAGTGGACAACCTGGTGCCAGTGAAAACGGTGCTAGTGGACAACCTGGTGCTAGTGAACAACCTGGTGCCAGTGAACAACCTGGTGCCAGTGAAAACCCTGGTGCTAGTGAACAACCTGGTGCCAGTGAAACCCCTGGTGCTAGTGGACAACCTGGTGCTAGTGAACAACCTGGTGCCACTGAAAACCCTGGTGCTAGTGGACAACCTGGTGCCAGTGAACAACCTGGTGCCAGTGAAAACCCTGGTGCTAGTGAACAACCTGGTGCCAGTGAACAACCTGGTGCTAGTGGACAGCCTGGTGCTAGAGGACAACCTGGTGCTAGTGAAAACCCTGGTGCTAGTGGACAACCTGGTGCTAGTGAACAACCTGGTGCCAGTGAAAACCCTGGTGCTAGTGGACAGCCTGGTGCTAGAGGACAACCTGGTGCCAGTGAAAACCCTGGTGCTAGTGAACAACCTGGTGCTAGTGAACAACCTGGTGCTAGTGGACAACCTGGTGCCAGTGAAACCCCTGGTGCTAGTGAACAACCTGGTGCTAGTGGACAGCCTGGTGCTAGAAGACAACCTGGTGCTAGTGGACAACCTGGTGCCAGTGAAACTCCTGGTGCTAGTGAACAACCTGGTGCTAGTGGACAACCTGGTGCCAGTGAAAACGGTGCTAGTGGACAACCTGGTGCTAGTGGACAACCTGGTGCCAGTGAAAACCCTGGTGCTAGTGGACAACCTGGTGCCAGTGAACAACCTGGTGCCAGTGAAAACCCTGGTGCTAGTGAACAACCTGGTGCCAGTGAACAACCTGGTGCCAGTGAAAACCCTGGTGCTAGTGAACAACCTGGTGCTAGTGGACAACCTGGTGCTAGTGGACAACCTGGTGCTAGTGGACAACCTGGTGCTAGAGGACAACCTGGTGCTAGTGGACGACCTGGTGCTAGTGGACAACCTGGTGCTAGTGGACAACCTGGTGCTAGTGGACAACCTGGTGCTAGTGGACAACCTGGTGCTAGAGGACAACCTGGTGCTAGTGGACAACCTGGTGCTAGTGGACAACCTGGTGCTAGTGGACAACCTGGTGCCAGTGAAAACCCTGGTGCTAGTGGACAACCTGGTGCTAGTGGACAACCTGGTGCTAGTGGACAACCTGGTGCTAGTGGACAACCTGGTGCTAGTGGACAACCTGGTGCTAGTGGACAACCTGGTGCTAGTGGACAACCTGGTGCTAGTGGACAACCTGGTGCTAGAGGACAACCTGGTGCTAGTGGACGACCTGGTGCTAGTGGACAACCTGGTGCTAGTGGACAACCTGGTGCTAGTGGACAACCTGGTGCTAGTGGACAACCTGGTGCTAGAGGACAACCTGGTGCTAGTGGACAACCTGGTGCTAGTGGACAACCTGGTGCTAGTGGACAACCTGGTGCCAGTGAAAACCCTGGTGCTAGTGGACAACCTGGTGCTAGTGGACAACCTGGTGCTAGTGGACAACCTGGTGCTAGTGGACAACCTGGTGCTAGTGGACAACCTGGTGCTAGTGGACAACCTGGTGCTAGAGGACAACCTGGTGCTAGTGGACAACCTGGTGCTAGAGGACAACCTGGTGCTAGTGGACAACCTGGTGCTAGAGGACAACCTGGTGCTAGTGGACAACCTGGTGCTAGTGGACAACCTGGTGCTAGTGGACAACCTGGTGCTAGTGGACAACCTGGTGCCAGTGTAAACCCTGGTGCTAGTGGACAACCTGGTGCTAGTGGACAACCTGGTGCTAGTGGACAACCTGGTGCTAGTGGACAACCTGGTGCTAGTGGACAACCTGGTGCCAGTGAAACCCTGGTGCTAGTGGACAACCTGGTGCCAGTGAACAACCTGGTGCCAGTGAAAACCCTGGTGCTAGTGAACAATCTGGTGCCAGTGAAAACCCTGGTGCTAGTGGACAACCTGGTGCTAGTGAACAACCTGGTGCAAGTGAACAACCTGGTGCCAGTGAAAACCCTGGTGCTAGTGAACAACCTGGTGCCAGTGAAACCCTGGTGCTAGTGGACAACCTGGTGCCAGTGAAACCCTGGTGCTAGTGGACAACCTGGTGCCAGTGAAAACCCTGGTGCTAGTGGACAACCTGGTGCCAGTGAACAACCTGGTGCTAGTGGACAGCCTGGTGCTAGAGGACAACCTGGTGCTAGTGAAAACCCTGGTGCTAGTGGACAACCTGGTGCTAGTGAACAACCTGGTGCCAGTGAAAACCCTGGTGCTAGTGGACAGCCTGGTGCTAGAGGACAACCTGGTGCTAGTGGACAACCTGGTGCCAGTGAAACCCCTGGTGCTAGTGAACAACCTGGTGCCAGTGAAACCCCTGGTGCTAGTGGACAACCTGGTGCCAGTGAAAACGGTGCTAGTGGACAACCTGGTGCTAGTGAACAACCTGGTGCCAGTGAAAACCCTGGTGCTAGTGGACAACCTGGTGCTAGTGGACAACCTGGTGCTAGTGGACAACCTGGTGCTAGTGGACAACCTGGTGCTAGAGGACAACCTGGTGCTAGTGGACAACCTGGTGCTAGTGGACAACCTGGTGCTAGTGGACAACCTGGTGCCAGTGAAAACCCTGGTGCTAGTGGACAACCTGGTTCTAGTGGACAACCTGGTGCTAGTGGACAACCTGGTGCTAGTGGACAACCTGGTGCTAGTGGACAACCTGGTGCTAGTGGACAACCTGGTGCTAGAGGACAACCTGGTGCTAGTGGACAACCTGGTGCTAGAGGACAACCTGGTGCTAGTGGACAACCTGGTGCTAGAGGACAACCTGGTGCTAGTGGACAACCTGGTGCTAGTGGACAACCTGGTGCTAGTGGACAACCTGGTGCTAGTGGACAACCTGGTGCCAGTGTAAACCCTGGTGCTAGTGGACAACCTGGTGCTAGTGGACAACCTGGTGCTAGTGGACAACATGGTGCTAGTGGACAACCTGGTGCTAGTGGACAACCTGGTGCCAGTGAAACCCTGGTGCTAGTGGACAACCTGGTGCCAGTGAACAACCCTGGTGCTAGTGAACAATCTGGTGCCAGTGAAAACCCTGGTGCTAGTGGACAACCTGGTGCTAGTGAACAACCTGGTGCCAGTGAACAACCTGGTGCCAGTGAAAACCCTGGTGCTAGTGAACAACCTGGTGCCAGTGAAACCCTGGTGCTAGTGGACAACCTGGTGCCAGTGAAACCCTGGTGCTAGTGGACAACCTGGTGCCAGTGAAAACCCTGGTGCTAGTGGACAACCTGGTGCCAGTGAACAACCTGGTGCTAGTGGACAGCCTGGTGCTAGAGGACAACCTGGTGCTAGTGAAAACCCTGGTGCTAGTGGACAACCTGGTGCTAGTGAACAACCTGGTGCCAGTGAAAACCCTGGTGCTAGTGGACAGCCTGGTGCTAGAGGACAACCTGGTGCTAGTGGACAACCTGGTGCCAGTGAAACCCCTGGTGCTAGTGAACAACCTGGTGCTAGTGACCAACCTGGTGCCAGTGAAAACGGTGCTAGTGGACAACCTGGTGCTAGTGGACAACCTGGTGCCAGTGAAAACCCTGGTGCTAGTGGACAACCTGGTGCCAGTGAACAACCTGGTGCCAGTGAAAACCCTGGTGCTAGTGAACAACCTGGTGCCAGTGAACAACCTGGTGCCAGTAAAAACCCTGGTGCTAGTGGACAACCTGGTGCCAGTAAACAACCTGGTGCCAGTGAAAACCCTGGTGCTAGTGAACAACCTGGTGCCAGTGAAAACCCTGGTGCTAGTGGACAACCTGGTGCCAGTGAACAACCTGGTGCCAGTGAAAACCCTGGTGCTAGTGAACAACCTGGTGCTAGTGGACAACCTGGTGCCAGTGGAACCCCTGGTGCTAGTGAACAACCTGGTGCCAGTGAAACCCCTGGTGCTAGTGGACAACCTGGTGCCAGTGAAAACGGTGCTAGTGGACAACCTGGTGCTAGTGAACAACCTGGTGCCAGTGAAAACCCTGGTGCTAGTGGACAGCCTGGTGCTAGAGGACAACCTGGTGCTAGTGGACAACCTGGTGCCAGTGAAACCCCTGGTGCTAGTGGACAACCTGGTGCCAGTGAAAACGGTGCTAGTGGACAACCTGGTGCCAGTGAAACCCTGGTGCTAGTGGACAACCTGTTGCTAGTGAACAACCTGGTGCCAGTGAAACCCTGGTGCTAGTGGACAACCTGGTGCTAGTGAACAACCTGGTGCTAGAGGACAACCTGGTGCTAGTGGACAACCTGGTGCTAGTGGACAACCTGGTGCTAGTGGACAACCTGGTGCTAGTGGACAACCTGGTGCTAGAGGACAACCTGGTGCTAGTGGACAACCTGGTGCTAGTGGACAACCTGGTGCTAGTGGACAACCTGGTGCTAGAGGACAACCTGGTGCTAGTGGACAACCTGGTGCTAGTGGACAACCTGGTGCCAGTGAAAACCCTGGTGCTAGTGGACAACCTGGTGCTAGTGGACAACCTGGTGCTAGTGGACAACCTGGTGCTAGTGGACAACATTTACATTTAAGTCATTTAGCAGACGCTCTTATCCAGAGCGACTTACATTTAACCTTTTTATTTTTTATTATATTTAACTAGGCAAGTCAGTTAAGAACAAACTCTTATTTTCAATGACGGCCTGGGAACAGTGGGTTAACTGCCTTGTTCAGGGGCAGAACGACAGATTTGTACCTTGTCAGCTCGGGGATTTGAACTTGCAACCTTTCGGTTACTAGCCCAACGCTCTAACCACTAGGCTACCCTGCCGCAACCTGGTGCTAGTGGACAACCTGGTGCTAGTGGACAACCTGGTGCTAGTGGACAACCTGGTGCTAGAGGACAACCTGGTGCTAGTGGACAACCTGGTGCTAGTGGACAACCTGGTGCTAGTGGACAACCTGGTGCCGGTCTATTATCAAACCACCCTGCTCAGTGCTAATTCTGTTGAGTGCTAATTATATTAGCACTCAATAAAGAAAGAATAAATCATGTAATGGACAATTTTCTACTTGATTTGGTGCACAATTCAATTCTTATATGCATGACCAGAGATGTGACAGCAAATATTGTTCTTCTTTACCGCCAGTCTTATACAAATCTGTATCTTGTGTAACGGTTTAGTCAAACGCATTTGTGCTTATAAAGGTGAAATACCTGAATGCTTTTCCTAGGAATGTGTCTTGTTGCTAATCAATGGAAGGCTTACGAAAATGTTATGTGTTGTGTTTTAACATACTTACACTCTATGTATCTGTTTGCGTAACAATGGAAGGATTATGTATGATATAATGAGGACATAATAATAATTGAATGATTTTCCCAAAAATGTGTCCTTTTGATTGATAACAGAAGGTTGATATTGACGCTTGAATGCTTTTACTAGAATCTGTTTATTTGATTGACAGAGGATCGACTTAGAGGTATACTATCAGTGATGTGTCTGTTCGCAGGATAATGATACTTGAATGATTTTCCTAGAAATGTGTTCTTTTTGCCAGACAATTAAGGCAAATCATAGAAATTTTAATCCTTGAATCCTTGCTTGACATTCACTATCCAACTGAGTGCCTTGCAGAGAGAGGGGAAATTATTCTTAAATCATGAGAATCTCTACTTTTGCAAACATGGACCTTATTCATTTACATTACATTACATTTAAGTCATTTAGCAGACGCTCTTATCCAGAGCGACTTACAAATTGGTGCATTCACCTTATGATATCCAGTGGAACAACCACTTTACAATAGTGCATCTAACTCTTTTAAGGGGGGGGGGTTAGAAGGATTACTTTATCCTATCCTAGGTATTCCTTAAAGAGGTGGGGTTTCAGGTGTCTCCGGAAGGTGGTGATTGACTCCGCTGACCTGGCGTCGTGAGGGAGTTTGTTCCACCATTGGGGTGCCAGAGCAGCGAACAGTTTTGACTGGGCTGAGCGGGAACTGTACTTCCTCAGAGGTAGGGAGGCGAGCAGGCCAGAGGTGGATGAATGCAGTGCCCTTGTTTGGGTGTAGGGCCTGATCAGAGCCTGAAGGTACGGAGGTGCCGTTCCCCTCACAGCTCCGTAGGCAAGCACCATGGTCTTGTAGCGGATGCGAGCTTCAACTGGAAGCCAGTGGAGAGAGCGGAGGAGCGGGGTGACGTGAGAGAACTTGGGAAAGTTGAACACCAGACGGGCTGCGGCGTTCTGGATGAGTTGTAGGGGTTTAATGGCACAGGCAGGGAGCCCAGCCAACAGCGAGTTGCAGTAATCCAGACGGGAGATGACAAGTGCCTGGATTAGGACCTGCGCCGCTTCCTGCGTGAGGCAGGGTCGTACTCTGCGAATGTTGTAGAGCATGAACCTACAGGAACGGGTCACCGCCTTGATGTTAGTTGAGAACGACAGGGTGTTGTCCAGGATCACGCCAAGGTTCTTAGCACTCTGGGAGGAGGACACCGTTGTCAACCGTGATGGCGAGATCATGGAACGGGCAGTCCTTCCCCGGGAGGAAGAGCAGCTCCGTCTTGCCGAGGTTCAGCTTGAGGTGGTGATCCGTCATCCACACTGATATGTCTGCCAGACATGCAGAGATGCGATTCACCACCTGGTTATCAGAGGGGGGAAAGGAGAAGATTAATTGTGTGTCGTCTGCATAGCAATGATAGGAGAGACCATGTGAGGATATGACAGAGCCAAGTGACTTGGTGTATAGCGAGAATAGGAGAGGGCCTAGAACAGAGCCCTGGGGGACACCAGTGGTGAGAGCACGTGGTGCGGAGACAGATTCTCGCCACGCCACCAGGTAGGAGCGACCTGTCAGGTAGGACGCAATCCAAGCGTGGGCCGCGCCGGAGATGCCCAGCTCGGAGAGGGTGGAGAGGAGGATCTGATGGTTCACAGTATCAAAGGCAGCCGATAGGTCTAGAAGGATGAGAGCAGAGGAGAGAGAGTTAGCTTTAGCAGTGCGGAGCGCCTCCGTGACACAGAGAAGAGCAGTCTCAGTTGAATGACTAGTCTTGAAACCTGACTGATTTGGATCAAGAAGGTCATTCTGAGAGAGATAGCAGGAGAGCTGGCCAAGGACGGCACGTTCAAGAGTTTTGGAGAGAAAAGAAAGAAGGGATACTGGTCTGTAGTTGTTGACATCGGAGGGATCGAGTGTAGGTTTTTTCAGAAGGGGTGCAACTCTCGCTCTCTTGAAGACGGAAGGGACGTAGCCAGCGGTCAAGGATGAGTTGATGAGCGAGGTGAGGTAAGGGAGAAGGTCTCCGGAAATGGTCTGGAGAAGAGAGGAGGGGATAGGGTCAAGCGGGCAGGTTGTTGGGCGGCCGGCCGTCACAAGACGCGAGATTTCATCTGGAGAGAGAGGGGAGAAAGAGGTCAAAGCACAGGGTAGGGCAGTGTGAGCAGAACCAGCGGTGTCGTTTGACTTAGCAAACGAGGATCGGATGTCGTCGACCTTCTTTTCAAAATGGTTGACGAAGTCATCAGCAGAGAGGGAGGAGGGGGGAGGAGGATTCAGGAGGGAGGAGAAGGTGGCAAAGAGCTTCCTAGGGTTAGAGGCAGATGCTTGGAATTTAGAGTGGTAGAAATTGGCTTTAGCAGCAGAGACAGAAGAGGAGAATGTAGAGAGGAGGGAGTGAAAGGATGCCAGGTCCGCAGGGAGGCGAGTTTTCCTCCATTTCCGCTCGGCTGCCCGGAGCCCTGTTCTGTGAGCTCGCAATGAGTCGTCGAGCCACGGAGCAGGAGGGGAGGACCGAGCCGGCCTGGAGGATAGGGGACATAGAGAGTCAAAGGATGCAGAAAGGGAGGAGAGGAGGGTTGAGGAGGCAGAATCAGGAGATAGGTTGGAGAAGGTTTGAGCAGAGGGAAGAGATGATAGGATGGAAGAGGAGAGAGTAGCGGGGGAGAGAGAGCGAAGGTTGGGACGGCGCGATACCATCCGAGTAGGGGCAGTGTGGGAAGTGTTGGATGAGAGCGAGAGGGAAAAGGATACAAGGTAGTGGTCGGAGACTTGGAGGGGAGTTGCAATGAGATTAGTGGAAGAACAGCATCTAGTAAAGATGAGGTCAAGCGTATTGCCTGCCTTGTGAGTAGGGGGGGAAGGTGAGAGGGTGAGGTCAAAAGAGGAGAGGAGTGGAAAGAAGGAGGCAGAGAGGAATGAGTCAAAGGTAGACGTGGGGAGGTTAAAGTCACCCAGAACTGTGAGAGGTGAGCCATCCTCAGGAAAGGAACTTATCAGGGCGTCAAGCTCATTGATGAACTCTCCAAGGGAACCTGGAGGGCGATAAATGATAAGGATGTTAAGCTTGAAAGGGCTGGTAACTGTGACAGCATGGAATTCAAAGGAGGCGATAGACAGATGGGTCAGGGGAGAAAGAGAGAATGTCCACTTGGGAGAGATGAGGATACCAGTGCCACCACCCCGCTGACCAGAAGCTCTCGGGGTGTGCGAGAACACGTGGGCAGACGAGGAGAGAGCAGTAGGAGTAGCAGTGTCATCAGTGGTAATCCATGTTTCCGTCAGTGCCAAGAAGTCGAGGGACTGGAGGGAAGCATAGGCTGAGATGAACTCTGCCTTGTTGGCCGCAGATCGGCAGTTCCAGAGGCTGCCTGAGACCTGGAACTCCACGTGGGTCGTGCGCGCTGGGACCACCAGGTTAGAGTAGCAGCGGCCACGCGGTGTGAAGCGTTTGTATGGTCTGTGCAGAGAGGAGAGAACAGGGATAGACAGACACATAGTTGACAGGCTACAGAAGAGGCTACGCTAATGCAAAGGAGATTGGAATGACAAGTGGACTACACGTCTCGAATGTTCAGAAAGTTAAGCTTACGTTGCAAAAAATCTTATTGACTAAAATTATATAGTACTGCTGGCTGGTGAAATAGGCTAGCTAGCAGTGGCTGCGTTGTTGACTTTGTTTGAAAGTGTAGCTGGCTAGGTAACCTCTAACTGGCTAGGTAACCTCGACAATTACTCTAGACTACACAATTATCTTGGATACAAAGACGGCTATGTAGCCAGCTAAGATCAAACAAATCAAACTGTTGTACTGTAATGAAATGAAATGTAATACTACCTGTAATACTACCTGTTATTCAACAAATTGCGCGATTCTTTACGAAAATAGGGTGTGTGTGCCAAACGGTATCATGCTGCCTATATAGTGCACTACTTTTGACCAGGGCCCTATGGTCTCTGGTTTAAAAAAGTAGTGTACTACCTAGGGAATAGGGTGCTATTTGGAACATATCTGTGGTGTTGTAATCTAATAATGAAACATCCCATTCTGGTTGCATTCATCATTTCTAATCAGTGGTCCTCATTAAATTGTCACCATGTTGAAACTAGACATGATTTAAAGTTCATGTTTTATGTCATGAAATTAAGTAGACCAATCAATATGAAGACATGAAACCCCATAGAGCCACAGATTTGAATCCCCATAGAGCCACAGATTTGAAACCCCATAGAGCCACAGATTTGAAACCCCATAGAGCCACAGATTTGAATCCCCATAGAGCCACAGATTTGAAACCCCATAGAGCCACAGATTTGAAACCCCATAGAGCCACAGATTTGAAACCCCATAGAGCCACAGATTTGAATCCCCATAGAGCCACAGATTTGAAACCCCATAGAGCCACAGATTTGAAACCCCATAGAGCCACAGATTTGAAACCCCATAGAGCCACAGATTTGAAACCCCATAGAGCCACAGATTTGAAACCCCATAGAGCCACAGATTTGAATCCCCATAGAGCCACAGATTTGAAACCCCATAGAGCCACAGCGTTGAAACCCCATAGAGCCACAGCTTTGAATCCCCATAGAGCCACAGATTTGAAACCCCATAGAGCCACAGATTTGAAACCCCATGGAGCCACAGATTTGAAACCCCATGGAGCCACAGCGTTGAAACCCCATAGAGCCACAGATTTGAAACCCCATGGAGCCACAGATTTGAAACCCCATAGAGCCACAGATTTGAAACCCCATAGAGCCACAGATTTGAAACCCCATGGAGCCACAGATTTGAAACCCCATAGAGCCACAGATTTGAAACCCCATAGAGCCACAGATTTGAAACCCCATAGAGCCACAGATTTGAAACCCCATAGAGCCACAGATTTGAAACCCCATAGAGCCACAGCTTTGAAACCCCATAGAGCCACAGCTTTGAAACCCCATAGAGCCACAGCTTTGAAACCCCATGGAGCCACAGCTTTGAAACCCCATGGAGCCATTGCTTTTTAGTGTGAATGTTTAGTAGCCTCCACTTTACCTCTGCTTTCTCACACTATTTGTTATGTAGTCAGAACTTATAACAGCAAACTGTAAAGCCTTAGTTATTATTGGGTTGTCTGTAGTGAACGAAATAGGTTATATTACCCTGAGAAATATTACCTTTTGAATTTATTTTATAAGGTGATGCACCAAATTGTAGATGACTCAATAGCTGTGGTTTTGAAAGTCGTGGCTCCTCCATTATCATAATAGGCCTAACCATCCAGAATTCATGTTAGGCGACTTTTTACCAAATAAGCTCAATTTATAAGTGAATCACTTCATAAAACACAGATAGATAATACTCTCTCACCTCCCAGCCACTCGGATGAGATGTTCTGCAGTAAAGTGAACGGGATGCAGAAGAACGAAATCAGGAGGTCGCTCACTGCTAGAGAACAAATGAAGATGTTCGTGGCAGTTTGGATTCCCCGCTTTCTCACCACGATGTAAACAACCAAACTATTTCCAAGTAGTGCCAGCAAGAAAATAACCGCGTACACAATCACGAACGCTGTCTTGGCTCCAGGTGGAAGCTCAGGCGTATAAACCAGCGGTTGGATTTTGTAGATTTCAATAAAGTCCTGACGCGTTAAATTATAACGGTAAAGTAGCTCTTGCAGGGCCTCTGGAGTTATTTTCGTATCCCCCATAGTAAGTGACGGATTACTATTATTTCATTTGCTGTCTGGCTAATTTATTTCACCTTTATTTAGACAGAGCGGTGTCCTTATTAGAGACTTATTGACGCGATATGTCGTGATAAAACCCCGGCTGTGTCCTGTGCACCACCCGAGACGTGTGCGATAATGCGTGAGTAGCCTATTCCTCTCTCCGTGTGGAGGCTCCAGTTGTGCCATGCTAGCTCTCCCAGGCTACTACACAACCGCTGCATCGCGCGCTGGCATGCGTCATCACTCAATAATCATTAGACTATATATAGGACGTTGATAAGAGAACATTTAACCCCCCATGTATCCCATAGCTGCATTGAAATATTGATGAAGATGATGGTTATGGGATAGAAAGGAGAGCCTGTTTATGGTTCAAGGATGGTGTTCTATCCAGATTTGCTCCTTCTCTGACCAAGTTCAGATAAATCAAATTATTGTAATTAGAGTCAATTTCAGGTCAAATTGTCCTCAACCCACTAAGTGGTTTTAAGATCATATATATATATATATACAGTGGGGGGAACAAGTATTTGATACACTGCCGATTATGCAGGTTTTCCTACTTACAAAGCATGTAGAGGTCTGTAATTTTTATCATAGGTACACTTCAACTGTGAGAGACGGAATCTAAAAAATCCAGAAAATCACATTGTATGATTTTTAAGTAATTAATTTGCATTTTATTGCATGACATAAGTATTTGATCACCTACCAACCAGTAAGAATTCCGGCTCTCACAGACCTGTTAGTTTTTCTTTAAGAAGCCCTCCTGTTCTCCACTCATTACCTGTATTAACTGCACCTGTTTGAACTCGTTACCTGTATAAAAGACACCTGTCCACACACTCAATCAAACAGACTCCAACCTCTCCACAATGGCCAAGACCAGAGAGCTGTGTAAGGACATCAGGGATAAAATTGTAGACCTGCACAAGGCTGGGATGGGCTACAGGACAATAGGCAAGCAGCTTGGTGAGAAGGCAACAACTGTTGGCGCAATTATTCGAAAATGGAAGAAGTTCAAGATGACGGTCAATCACCCTCGGTCTGGGGCTCCATGCAAGATCTCACCTCGTGGGGCATCAATGATCATGAGGAAGGTGAGGGATCAGCCCAGAACTACACGGAAGGACCTGGTCAATGACCTGAAGAGAGCTGGGACCACAGTCTCAAAGAAAACCATTAGTAACACACTATGCCGTCATGGATTAAAATCCTGCAGCGCACGCAAGGTCCCCCTGCTCAAGCCAGCGCATGTCCAGGCCCGTCTGAAGTTTGCCAATGACCATCTGGATGATCCAGAGGAGGAATGGGAGAAGGTCATGTGGTCTGATGAGACAAAAATAGAGCTTTTTGGTCTAAACTCCACTCGCCGTGTTTGGAGGAAGAAGAAGGATGAGTACAACCCCAAGAACACCATCCCAACCGTGAAGCATGGAGGTGGAAACATCATTCTTTGGGGATGCTTTTCTGCAAAGGGGACAGGACGACTGCACCGTATTGAGGGGAGGATGGATGGGGCCATGTATCGCAAGATTTTGGCCAACAACCTCCTCCCCTCAGTAAGAGCATTGAAGATGGGTCGTGGCTGGGTCTTCCAGCATGACAACGACCCGAAACACACAGCCAGGGCAACTAAGGAGTGGCTCCGTAAGAAGCATCTCAAGGTCCTGGAGTGGCCTAGCCAGTCTCCAGACCTGAACCCAATAGAAAATCTTTGGAGGGAGCTGAAAGTCCGTATTGCCCAGCGACAGCCCCGAAACCTGAAGGATCTGGAGAAGGTCTGTATGGAGGAGTGGGCCAAAATCCCTGCTGCAGTGTGTGCAAACCTGGTCAAGAACTACAGGAAACGTATGATCTCTGTAATTGCAAACAAAGGTTTCTGTACCAAATATTAAGTTCTGCTTTTCTGATGTATCAAATACTTATGTCATGCAATAAAATGCTAATTAATTACTTAAAAACCATACAATGTTATTTTCTGGATTTATTTTTAGATTCCGTCTCTCACAGTTGAAGTGTACCTATGATAAAAAATGACCGACCTCTACATGCTTTGTAAGTAGGAAAACCTGCAATATCGGCAGTGTATCAAATACTTGTTCTCCCCACTGTATATACACTGAACTAAAATATAAATGCAACATGTTAAGTGTAGGTCCCATATTTCATGAGCTGAAATAAAAGATCCCAGACATGTTCCATACACACAAAAATATTATTTCTCTCAAATGTTGTGCACAAATTTGTTTACATCCCTGTTTGTGAAACCATCCACCTGACAGGTGTGGCATATCAAGAAGCTGATTAAACAGCATGATCCTTACACATGTGCACCTTGTGCTGGGGACAATACAAGTTCACTCTAAAATGGGCAGTTTTGTCACACAACACAATATCACAGATGTCTCAAGTTTTGAGGGCGAGTATAATTAGCATAATGACTGCAGGAATGTTCACCAGAGCTGTTGCCAGAGAATTTAATATTAATTTCTCTACGTCGTTTTAGAGAATTTGGCAGTACTTCCAACCAGTCTCACAACCTCAGACCATGTGTAACCACGCCAGCCTAGGACCTCCACATCCGGCTTCTTCACCGCCAGAATCATCTGAGGGGGTACTGAGGAGTATTTCTGTCTGTAATAAAGCCCTTTTTTGGGGAAAACCTCATTTGGATTGGCTGGGCCTGTCTCGACCAATGGGTAGGCCTGGCTCCCAAGTGGGTGGGCCTATACCCTTACAGGCCCATCCATGGCTGCACCCCTGCCCAGTCATGTGAAATCCATAGATTAGGGCCTAATGAATTTATTTCAACTGACTGATTTCCTTATATGAACTGTAACTGTCCACATATATGGTGGATGTGGTAGAGTTATGCATTTTCATCAGAATGGCATTTGACAACATGAGTACAAAGGAGGAACTACTCGCCATTTTGCCACTGAAAAGACATAAAAGGGGCAAAGATATTGTTCAAGATTTTATGGAGTTTGCTAACAAATTCCAACTGCCCTTTTGTAAGCTTGTCTCCATTACTACAGATGGGGCAACAGCTATGGTAGGCCACATTAGTTGGTTTGTTGCGTTGTGCGAACGAGATGATTCTTTCCCGGACTTTCTTAGTTATCACTGTAATGGCAGCCTTCCTCCTCTTCGTCTGAAGAGGAGGTGTAGCAGGGATCGGACCAAGACGCAGCGTAGTTAGTGCTCAACATGATTTAATGACAGACGATAACGTGAACACTTACAAATACAAAAATAACAAACATGGCAAACCGAAACAGTCCTCTCTGGTGAAATGAACACAAAGACAGGAAACAACCACCCACAAACCCCAACACAAAACAAGCCACCTAAATATGATTCCCAATCAGAGACAACACAAAACACCTGCCTCTGATTGAGAACCATATTAGGCCAAACATAGAAACAGACAAACTAGACACACAACATAGAATGCCCACCCAGCTCACGTCCTGACCAACACTAAAACAAGTAAAACACACAAGAACTATGGTCAGAACGTCACAATCACTGCGTAATTTATCAGAAAGCTTTGTGCGGGAAGATGTTAAACATGAAAGAGGTGATGGATGTTGCAATGAAGATTGTGTGTTCTATTCAAGCAAGAAGCCTACAGTGGAGGCTATTTCGCGCTCACTTAGAAGAGACTGAAGCGGAGCACACAGACCTGCTGCTGCACTCAGATGTGTGGTGGCTGAGCCGGGGGACATTTTTAGGGAGATTCAGTGAGTTGTTGCCTGAAATCAAGGAGTTTCTCAAGGTCTCCAAACATGCAGAATATGCACAGCTAGAGGACACACAGTGGCTCCTGGATTTATATTTTCTCACTGACCTAACTTACATGCTTAATGAACTGAATGCAGAGCTGCAAGGAAAAGGCAAACGTAATCGACATGATCAGCTCTGTGAACACTTTTAAATGCATACGACAACTGCTCACAAGAAAGCTGCAACGTGAAGACCTGCACTTCTTTCAACACATGCATTCAGAACTTGAACATCAGGGCAAGGATACAGTACAGCTTGACAGTGGACGTTAGGTGGAGCAAGTCCAGAGCATCTTATCTGAGTTTGACAGTCGTTTCACTGACTTTGCATCACAGGAGCCTATTGCCACTTATATGTGCTTTCCTTTTGGCAGAGACATACATGTGGAAGTCAAAATCCTCCAAAATGGGATCACTTTTTCAGTTGGACACAACTATAGCCGAAACTGAAATTCTCACCGTTCAAAATGACATTCAGCTGAAATCCAGGGCAGCCACTGAGATGAAGGAAGAGTTCTGGGAGCTGCTGCTGGAGGAGAAGTATCCCAACATAAGAAGATGTGCTCTCAACTTATCAGCCCTTTGTGGATCAGCCTACCTCTATGAGTCTGCATTTTCTCACATGAAGATAATAAAGTCCTAGTACAGATCTACTATAACTGATGACCACCTTGTGGCCTGCATGAGACTTGCAACAAGCTGCTTACAGCCCTGACTATGAGAAGCTACTTGCCTCCACCCAATGCCAAAAGTCACACTAAGGTAGGAAGTGAAATGAGTTGTATTTATTTGTGGAAAACATGTTATTGGTTCACATTATATTTGGGTATCAAATAGGTATCATAACGGCAGGTCCATACTCAGTGGTTTGTTGTGTTTTATACTTTTGTTGATTGGTTTAGATTTAGATACTGGTAGATCTCATCAGGCTGGCAAAGTAGATCTCATGTCAAAGAAGGTTGGCAACAGCCCCAAAACATCACTGCTCTAGAGGAGATCTGCATGGAGGAATGGGCCAAAATACCAGCAACAGTGTGTGAAAACCTTGTGAAGACTGTCGTGGAAAATCATTTTCAAATACAACGCTTACCAGAACTTTTAAAATCAAACATGCTCTTTATTACAACTGTACAGCCCACTGGCATGTCCCCGCGGAACACACCCCGCGGAACACACCCCGCGGAACACACACCGCTTCCCAACCCCGGTTCCAACATTTATACATAAATAGCATATGGGTCCACCCCATATGCAAATAAGCATACTTCCCCTAATTTTCCCTGCCATCATTATCTTTTTAGTTCAGGCTTCCTGCTTGTTCACGCCTACTAACGCCCATTATCTGCTTTCAGTTAAATTATAATAGTGGCCAGACCCATGCTTGTCTTAAAAATAATCTATGTCCATCTACCCTCTAGGCCTATGACTCAACCCTGTATTTAATTCAATGCCCCAGCATGTTCTCTGGTATGTCCTTATTGGAATTGGCAGACTCTATGTCTCTTCTTGTCATTAGTGTCCAGTTGCCTTAAGCATATTTCTCTGGTATGTGTGCTTTTAGTGGAATGTGTAGACTATAAGTCTAGTGTGTCCAATTATTTTAGGTGCCCATGTGTCTGGTCAGTCTGTCAGCACAATGGAGAAAATAAGAGGGCCAGAACGTCTCTTAGTATATCTCCATTACCACAGTCTCATGATAAATGTGAACATGTGGTTCGTTACTTTAATGTTCAGCTATCTTTTATATTTATATTTTATCCATGTGTTTTATGTTACTACTACAAGACTTACAGAAAATGTTTGACCTCTGTCATTGCCAACAAAGGGTATATAACAAAGTATTGAGATAAACTTTTGTTATTGACCAAATACTTATTTTCCACCATAATTTGCAAATAAATTCATAAAAAATCCTACAATGTGATTTTCTGGATTTTTTTTCTAATTTTGTCTGTCATAGTTGAAGTGTACCTATGATGAAAAATATCAGGTCTCTCTCATCTTTTTAAGTGGGAGAACTTGCACAATTGGTGCTGACTAAATACTTTTTTGCCCCACTGTATATAGGAAGATATTTTTTTCAATACAGAAAATAAAATACTATTAAAGTTGACCAACATTCATGTTACTATATTGATCTATTCCCACCCCTTTACGGTGGTATAATAAATCCCTTTGCATGGCAATAACCCTCACAGTCACAGGAGGCAGACTGAATCGTTTACCGGCAGTAATGCAAGTGTTTGTTTTTGAAAAGGTGGACAAAAACTAAACAATTGGATTGTGAAGTTCAAATAGATGATATGCTGTGTGATTGTTTTGAGTTTCCAACATATGGTGTTAGTGTTTGGAGAATCGGTGAGTGGCGCTATTCAAATGCAATCAATCTATCATGGTAGTGTGCAATCACAGACATAAACAGATTCTGGTTTTGAATCAGGTTTTGTACATGCTGGGGGTTTTCTGGAGGCTCTTAGCCTTGAGAAGCAGCCATGAAAGTTGACTCAAAGGTTTCCTCCCAAATGGCCACCTATTCTCTACATATTGCACTACTTTAGTGCACTATAAGTAATACAATATAGCAAATAGGGTGCCATTTGGGACGCAGTTACAGTGTATGAACTGTCCCTCAGAGCTCCTTTGTTCATTTAGTCCAATAAGTGTGGACCCAAACACTATGAATAGCGTAATGAAGCATTAATATATCCCTTCTGTTTTAATTAACCTACACAATAATATAGATAGACGATGTGTCTGCAGTTCATCATTAGCAGACATCAAAGTCAATTTGATGTCTGCTTCATGACAGTGAAATGCTTCTCTAATTTACATTGTTCTGCACTACTTTCACACCTGGACTAATCATATCTGAAAATATGTGATGTGATATCCCTCCTTGTGTATATGAAAATTATGGAAAGTTTTGGGTTTTAATCAAAAGTTGTTTTTGTCTAGAATAAACTTTTAATTTAATAGGACCGTCTATCATTTAATTGCTTTTTCTCTGTCTTCTTAGAATACAGTTATTATCTCAATTAGAGAGTACGTTTTCAAAATAGAATTCTGATTGTGTTTTGTTTTGCGGACAAACCCCAGCTAACCCCAATTTTACTGCATCGATTTTGTCCCCAGTCTGTTCCTAGGTTGGTAGATTCCCAGCCATTTAGAGATTCAGTTGCTGTGCCAACTATGCCCACTGTCTTCACAACCTTGTTAACACCGTTTGACGCTAGACAATGGTATTATTTGAAGCTAGCAAACAGTTTCATAAAAAACAAAAACATAATGAATGTCCAATTACCCAACACAGTCCTATAACGAGTTGTTTGGTGGCCTGGGAGGCCTTATAACACTTTTTGTATCCTCTACACCGTATCCTCTACACCGTGTGTGTGTGTGTGTGTGTGTGTGTGTGTGTGTGTGTGTGTGTGTGTGTGTGTGTGTGTGTGTGTGTGTGTGTGTGTGTGTGTGTGTGTGTGTGTGTGTGTGTGTGTTGTGTGTGTTGTGTGTGTGTGTGTGTGTGTGTGTGTGTGTGTGTGTGTGTGTGTGTGTGTGTGTGCCAATGCACTACTATTCTCAGGCATTGTCTCGGGCCAGGGCTGTCTTTACTCCTCTGTTTATGCCTGCTATAAACAAGGTTTCATCAGGAAGAAAATAACAATCTGCTTGTCTGTGTAATATTCCGACCTATGTTTAGAACTGCCTACTCTCTCAGGGAGGTGGACAACAGTCATATTTTGATTCGTTTTACCTGGAAAGTAATGTATAGGAGCCTCAGGGGACTAATATACAGTACTGTAAGCTGTGTTTATGTTTTAGAACTTCCTCATCTATCTCAAGGGCTCAACCTTTCAAACCAACACACCAAACAGTCTCTTACAGTCGTACCACCTTCTCAACCTATTCAGAAAGGATTCATGCATTGGATAGGAATGTATTAGAAAATGCAGTTACAGTGGGGAGAACAAGTATTTGATACACTGCCGATTTTGCAGGTTTTCCTACTTACAAAGCATGTAGAGGTCTGTAATTTTTATCATAGGTACACTTCAACTGTGAGAGACGGAATCTAAAACAAAAATCCAGAAAATCACATTGTATGATTTTTAAGGAAATTATTTGCATTTTATTGCATGACATAAGTATTTGATCACCTACCAACCAGTAAGAATTCCGGCTCTCACAGACCTGTTAGTTTTTCTTTAAGAAGCCCTCCTGTTCTCCACTCATTACCTGTATTAACTGCACCTCTTTGAACTCATTACCTGTATAAAAGACACCTGTCCACACACTCAATCAAACAGACTCCAACCTCTCCACAATGGCCAAGACCAGAGAGCTGTGTAAGGACATCAGGGATAAAATTGTAGACCTGCACAAGGCTGGGATGGGCTACAGGACAATAGGCAAGCAGCTTGGTGAGAAGGCAACAACTGTTGGCGCAATTATTAGAAAATGGAAGAAGTTGAAGTTGACGGTCAATCACCCTCGGTCTGGGGCTCCATGCAAGATCTCACCTCGTGGGGCATCAATGATCATGAGGAAGGTGAGGGATCAGCCCAGAACTACACGGCAGGACCTGGTCAATGACCTGAAGAGAGCTGGGACCACAGTCTCAAAGAAAACCATTAGTAACACACTACGCCGTCATGGATTAAAATCCTGCAGCGCACGCAAGGTCCCCCTGCTCAAGCCAGCGCATGTCCAGGCCCGTCTGAAGTTTGCCAATGACCATCTGGATGATCCAGAGGAGGAATGGGAGAAGGTCATGTGGTCTGATGAGACAAAAATAGAGCTTTTTGGTCTAAACTCCACTCGCCGTGTTTGGAGGAAGAAGAAGGATGAGTACAACTCTAAGAACACCATCCCAACCGTGAAGCATGGAGGTGGAAACATCATTCTTTGGGGATGCTTTTCTGCAAAGGGGACAGGACGACTGCACCGTATTGAGGGGAGGATGGATGGGGCCATGTATCGCGAGATCTTGGCCAACAACCTCCTTCCCTCAGTAAGAGCATTGAAGATGGGTCGTGGCTGGGTCTTCCAGCAAGACAACGACCCGAAACACACAGCCAGGGCAACTAAGGAGTGGCTCTGTAAGAAGCATCTCAAGGTCTTGGAGTGGCCTAGCCAGTCTCCAGACCTGAACCCAATAGAATATCTTTGGAGGGAGCTGAAAGTCCGTATTGCCCAGCGACAGCCCCGAAACCTGAAGGATCTGGAGAAGGTCTGTATGGAGGAGTGGGCCAAAATCCCTGCTGCAGTGTGTGCAAACCTGGTCAAGAACTACAGGAAACGTATGATCTCTGTAATTGCAAACAAAGGTTTCTGTACCAAATATTAAGTTCTGCTTTTCTGATGTATCAAATACTTATGTCATGCAATAAAATGCAAATTAATTACTTAAAAATCATACAATGTGATTTTCTGGATTTTTGTTTTAGATTCCGTCTCTCACAGTTGAAGTGTACCTATGATAAAAATTACAGACCTCTACATGCTTTGTAAGTAGGACAACCTGAAAAATCGGCAGTGTATCAAATACTTGTTCTCCCCACTGTATATACTACTAATCTGCAAAATTCATATTAAGTCTGCACCTTGCTGTTACTAAATGTGTAATATTCATTTCATATGTTCTGGCTGAGATGAAAGAAAAGCCGACCCATTGAGCAGTCAAGGCTGGAAGTGTGTAAACGTTGACTCAAATCTTATTACACCGGATTAAGTTCATGGCTCGGTCAAAGACTTTGTGTAAATGTCATGGACATTTAATGATCAAATTGTATTAAAGCCCCTTTTCTCCTGAATGTAGTTTTACTGTAATTAATTCTCCACTACCTGCTTGACTTTTACCTTCTGTGGATGAATGACAATGCTCTGTAGATAGGCCTTATAAACAGACCTTGGATGGAGAATAATACCTGAACGTGTTTCACAGGAGGTCGTGGCTTCTTAATTGGAGAGAACACGCTTGTGGTAATGACTGGAGCTGAATCAGTGGAATGGTATCAAATACATCAAACACATGGTTTCCAGGTATTTGATGCCATTCCATTTGCTCCATTCTGGCCATTATCAGCAGCCTCCTGTGACGTGTTTCCATCCACTTCCCATGGACCATAGAGACTTCCTGTCTGTATATAGGGGTGAAGTTCCCCTGAAACTTCTTGTCTGTCTATGGGGTGAAGTTCCCCTGAGACTTCTTGTCTGTCTATAGGGGTGAAGTTCCCCTGAAACGTCTTGTCTGTCTATAGGGGTGAAGTTCCCCTGAGACTTCTTGTCTGTATATAGGGGTGAAGTTCCCCTGAAACTTCTTGTCTGTCTATGGGGTGAAGTTCCCCTGAGACTTCTTGTCTGTCTATAGGGGTGAAGTTCCCCTGAAACGTCTTGTCTGTCTATAGGGGTGAAGTTCCCCTGAGACTTCTTGTCTGTCTATAGGGGTGAAGTTCCCCTGAGACTTCTTGTCTGTCTATAGGGGTGAAGTTCCCCTGAGACTTCTTGTCTGTCTATAGGGGTGAAGTTCCCCTGAAACTTCTTGTCTGTCTATAGGGGTGAAGTTTCCCTGAGACTTCTTGTCTGTCTATAGGGGTGAAGTTCCCCTGAGACCTCTTGTCTGTCTATAGGGGTGAAGTTCCCCTGAGACTTCTTGTCTGTCTATAGGGGTGAAGTTCCCCTGATGATCCTATTGTTATGGATGTTATTAATGTGTTCTGACCCCCCCCCCCCCCCCCCCCAGGTAATCCTGGGTGATGCAACCAGTCAGGATGCTCTTGATGTTGTAGCTGTAGAACCGTTTGAGGATCTCAGGATTAATCGCGCATGCGGGAAGTCGCCGCTGGCTGATGCCGCCCTGGCTTACATAAAAAATAAAAAAAACGAACAAAATCTTTATCTTTACCCCTCTCTAATAATACCGCTACAACATGGCTACTGTTTAATGGAGGGGAATCCCAGCTTTCCACTGGTGCAGATTTAGATCGTTGTCGCCGACTCCGGACCGTAGATCGTCGTCAGACCCTCCAGACCGTAGAACACTGCTGGAGGAACCGAACCACCGATCTTCGCTGGAGGCTCCGGACTGGTGACCGTCGCTGGAGGCACCGGGCTGGGGACCGTCGTTGGAGGCTCCGGACTGGGGACCGTCGCTGGAAGCACCGGACTGGGGACCGTCGCTGGAAGCTCCGGACTGGGGACCGTCGCTGGCTCCTTTCCCTGGATCGTCACTGCAGGCTTCGTGCCATGGATCATCACTGCAGGCTCCGCGCCATGGATCATCACTGGAGGCTTCGTGCCATGGATCATCACTGGAGGCTTCGTGCCATGGATCATCATTGCAGGCTCCGGGCCATGGATCATCATGGGAGGCTTCGTGCCATGGATCATCACTGGAGGCTTCATGCCATGGATCATCACTGGAGGCTTCGTGCCATGGATTATCACTGGAGGCTTCGGGCCATGGATCATCACAGGAGGCTTCGTACGTGGAGCCGGAACAGGTCTCATCGGACTGAGGAGACGTACTGGCAGCCTAGTGAGTGGAGCTGCCATAACACATCCTGGCTAGATACCCACTTTAGCTTGGTGAGTGTGGAGAGCTGGCACAGGACGCACTGGGCTATGAAGGCGCACTGGAGGCATAGTGCGTAGAGCCGGCGCAAGATACACTGGACCGTGGAGGCGGACCGGAGGTCTGGAGCGCAGAGCTGGCACAACGCGTCCTGGCTGAATCCCCCCTGTAGCACGGCAAGTGCGGGGAGTTGGCACAGGCCGCACTGGGTGGTGCTGGCGAACTGGGGATACCGTACGTAGAGCTGTCACAGGATATTCTGGACCGAGGAGACGCACTGGAGACCAGGACCGCTGAGCCGGCACAATCCGTCCTGGCTGGATGCCCACTCTAGCACGGCAACTGCGAGGAGCTGGCACAGAGCACACCGGGCTGCATAACACGGTGCCTGACCAGTCACACTCTCCCACAGTAAGCACGGGGAGTTGGCTCAGGTCTAAAACCTGACTCCGCCAATCTCCCAGTGTGCCTCCCCAAAATCTTTGTTGGAGCTGCCTCTCGTGCTTGCTCCGTTGCTCTAATTCCTCGTATCGTCACCGTTCTGCTTTCGCTGCCTCCAGCTGCTCCCTTGAATGGCGATACTCTCCTACCCGCGTCCAGGGTCCTTCTCCATTCATGATCTCCTCCCATGTCCACTCATCCTGGCCACGCTGCTTGGTCCTTCTGTTACGGCTCTCGTTTGTGGAATGACCGGACCAAGGTGCAGCGTGGTAGGCGTACATCGTTCTTTTTATTGATGACACCAAAAGCAAAATAACAACGACAAAAACTAAAGTGCACAGTTCTGTAAGGCAAATAAACTATACAGAAAACAAGATCCCACAACCCCCAAAAGGAAAATGACAACTTATATATGATCCCCAATCAGAGACAACGATAGAAAGCTGCCTCTGTAGGGGAACCATACTGAGCCAAAAACACAAAGAAATAGAAAACATAGATTTTCCCACCCGAGTCACACCCTGACCTAACCAACCATAGAGAATAATAAGGATCTCTAAGGTCAGGGCGTGACACATGTGACAAATAAACGTTGATTTGATTTGATTTCAGAGTCTCCAAAAGTCTCCATTAACACCAGAAAAAGTCGCTAGATTTGTCGCTAGTCGCTTTTTTGAAAATGTGTCGCTAGAGGGGTCTGAAAACTCGCTAAATATAGCAACAAAGTCGCTCATTTGGCAACACTGCTGCCGAAAGGAAAAGAGTAGGATAGAGTACCACTACTGTAATAAATGCTGTTTTTATTTGACCTTAACACATAGCTATAATACTGTTATAATGCCTTCCTTATTAAAGCAGACTTTGTTGCAAATATCTTGCTACACCCCACAGTTAAACACGTTCTGCCCGTAACAGATACTAACCTCACTCCCAGACGCAGGGGAGGATGGCTGACTCAGACCTTTTATGACCACTGATAAGGCAGGCATGCCACTACACGAGCACGAGCACGCACATGCACACACACACACACACACCCTTGTTTCAGGCTGGGTTTCCAAGAACAAAGAACAGTGCCAAGAACCAATGAGACATTGACACCAGCGTGGAGGGGACGGGCCTCCACTTACAACAACCAGTCAGGAGCACGAACTACCAGAATCTACCTACGTCATTCACTGTATAAAATGTACTGCACAATATGTTTCGGGACTCGCTTCTGCTAGTTCCTTCTGAGCTAAATGAACGAGTCCGTGCACGCTTTGCAAGATATCTTTACCTCTGAATAAACTGTCTTTACTATATACCGATCCACCCTGTCCAGCGTCTTGACTTGGTCTCATTTCTCTAGTAACGAATCATCAACAAAACTTGGTAGCAGAGGATGGTTTTCAACCTTTGAATTCGGTCTATAGAGAGTTGATGTGAGAAAAGAGAAGTTTGAGACAGATTCCAGAAGGACGGGTGACCTGTCCCCAGGAGCCGTCGGTGATTCGACTCGCCCCAGGAAACTGATCTAAGACGTCGACACAATAAGGTAAGCAGAGCCTGTTAAATCAAAATCTGCATATTAAAGTATAGTCATTATCCAAATTAAGATCAGCACTACTGGGCATGAGTATGAATCACTGTTAAAATTTATGGAAAACTGTTAATAATTTTAAGGCATTGGGTAAAGGTATCTGCGAAATATGATCAAGTCGTATTAGTAATCTGAAGCTAGTTGAAGTGTTGTTCAACTAGGAGTATCAGTGAGAAATCTAAGCTTGATAAGTGTTTTTGATTCAAGTCGTATTAGTAATCTGAAGCTAGTTGAAGTGTTGTTCAACTAGGAGTATCAGTGAGAAATCTAAGCTTGATAAGTGTTTTTGATTCAAGTCGTATTAGTCATCTGGGGCTGGTTGGGGTGGCATCCAACCAGGAGTATCAGTGGTAAATCTAAGCTTCACATTTCGGGATTCAAGTCGTATTAGCCAATCCGGGACTAGTCGATAACTATTTTTCGACTAGGAGCATCGGTAAGAAGTCTAAGCTTGAACTAGGAGTATGGGAATTAAACCTGAACTCTCCAAATTAATGTAACTGCTTGACCGTTTCACGAGACTGATTGTTACTAACTACTGGTATTCTACAGTAAGGCTGTGTTGAAGTGACCGCCGAGTCAAAGTTTGGGCCATTTTGCAGCCGCCGTGCTGAGTGATGACTTGATTTTTCCCTCTTGTGCTGTTGGTATTTCCTTAAGGACTAGAATTAATTTGACAATTATTATAGAAGCGCTAGAATTTATTAATATATTGTCCCAAAAGGACACATTTGAAATACTTTGGGAAAGTATTTAATTAATTAGTTGAATATGTGATAATAATATTTTTTGAGAAAAATAAGTCCCATAATTAATTCAATAATTATTCTAGAAGCGCTTGAATTTACTAATATATTGTTCCAAAAGGATATAACTGAAATACTTTGGGAAGGTATTTAAATAATTCATTAATTATGGACTAATAAAACTTATTGAGAAAAATAAGTCCCATAATTAATTCAATAATTATCTCAGAAGCGCTCGAATTTATTAACATATTGTTCCAAAAGGATATTGCCGAAATACTTTGGGAGAGTATTTAATTAATTCGCCAAACATAAAGTAATAACAGTCTTTGTGTACGAGGGTCGGACACAAGAGATAAGTCTGTGTCGGCACCAAGAATACATCGCTGGTTTCGACCAGTGACGGGCTAAGTACACCAAGATAGTAAAAGACCCAGACATAGCTTAACGACAAAATGGCCACAACCACCGTCCCCAAACTCAAATTCAATACTAATGGGAAAAGGTACCTTTTGGTAATGGTAGACAGGTTTTCCAAATGGGTCGAGGCAATACCAACAGCACGTGAGGATGCCAGGTCAGTCATTGGGTGGCTGCAGACTGAACTCATACCAAGGTATTGAGCATAAGTTTGGGTCAGTGTACAGGCCCCAATCTCAAGGCCTCGTGAAACGCGCCAATCAAATGCATGTGCAGGTTCGAAGTTGACTGGGGTCGAAGCCCTGCCACTGGCGTTGATGGCCATGCTGATTATGTGAGAAAATTGACGGAACTTTCTGCAGCTCTCTCCACACAGATTCACAAGGTCCAAGAGGGGGAGCTGACGGGAGATCCGCCGCCACTGAAGGTAAAAAATTGGTGACTGGTTGAGGGTTAAAGTCCACAAGAGAAAGTGGCTGGAACCCAGGTGGACTGGACAGTACGAAGTGAAGGAGATTACTTCACACTCAGTTCAGGTCAAAGGTAAATCAGGCGCACCTTGGCACCACCTCACACATTGCACTCCAGCTCCAATTCCTTCCAGAACACTGACAGAAGTCAGAGCTGATTTAAGCGGCCTAAATTCGATTTTAAATGAAGACACTCCTGACTCAGGTGATGCGGCATTAAACTCCGTCTCCCCTGAAAAAGGAACCTCGCCCAGTTAGAGGGACATTTCTCCCTCCCTGGGCAAGGCTAGGGATATCTGGCCCCTTATTTGTGATATTCCTACTGATATTTGGGGTGTCCCTGGGCACTTTCACATGGTTAATAGAACAACTATAACCGGATCCCCATGGCACTTTATGATTGCATCCCTATGTATGTATTGTATCAGGCTTTTATGCAAGAAAAAGTAAGGACATGTATATAAATTACATAACCATATATACTTAAGTTACATATTAACCACATACTATAATCTTACATTATTTGTCACAGACACTCTAGTCTAACTAGGTAATAACAGATAAAAAAAAATTATAAAAAATTATAAAACAAAAGTTATAATAAGAAACTAATATGGCTCAAATTGAGAAGGTTGAATAGACTGGGTGGAGAGCTATGCAGAGAATGGACAGAAGATGGCAGTATTGCAGCACTCAACGGTCTCCCAGCCGACGGGGAGCCTGGTTGAATGCTGGTGACATAAAAAAAAAAAAACTTAAAACCAATTCGAAGTAATTTTTAAAGGGACAGTACACGTTTATCACAGTTGTGTGAATGAGTTACATGAAACATCGGGGAAATTTAAAACGAATGTTTTGAGGGTGGGTATTATCATAATTATTAGGTTTTGTTTTTGTAGTAAACGTGTGGGTTAAGGGGTTTCTGTGTTCCGAGAGACAAAATAATATTAGGAGTTTTTATTTTCTGAGTTTTATCTAGACAAGGGATTTTTTAAGATAAAGGGTTCTTTTAGTATGTCTAGATATGGTATGGAACACGAATGTAAGGAGGTGGTGTAACCTTTTGACCTGTTTTCATTGCATTTTCCTGTGGTTTGATCACCCACGGGGGGATGTAGTGAGGATAATGAAATTGTGGTCATTTGGGATACTAATTTTGAGGTAAATTGATTATAATAGAGTTTATAACTCTTGACCATAATTGTAGTTTTAACCTCAGAGGAGTCAGGTTTCTGTTTTTAAACATTGGCTGTGACGGTTTTGAATGCGCTATTATTGATTCGGTAATACAACAGAAAAAATCCCATTTGTCATCGATAATAAATGGGGGAAGATATGATACATTGAGGTTTGAACAGGAGATATTTTAAGCCTATAGGGCAGGAAAATACATAAGCATTTAAATATAAGAATATTTTACTAATCTTACCTAAGTCATTATTAAGAGTAGGTAAGGTTGATACCTGGCCAGAGCCAGGTATCAAACGGGGGAGGGGTACATTGTGGTCTAGGATAGGATGGGGCCTATTGGATAATAAACTAATTAAAAATAAAAAAATTCTAGCTAACAAATAGACATAGAAGTTAAATATATAATCAGATAGAACAAATGAGAAACTGTTTGTTAGCCAAACCTGTATGTCCAGGATTTTATGCGTTACAGGTGAATTAAAGGAGAAGGTGATTCACTCGACCTGGGGGCATATCGCACTTGGAGGGTGAGACACACTGACACTGCCGAATGATCACAGAGTTAAGGAGAAGAACCGTTGCTAATAGAGCTCGGGGATCAACTCCTTAATGAAGAATCCCTGACCCCGACCTCTCATCACTGTGCACGTTCATAGAAGTGAAAGTGTTGCTTGATCTCTGGCGGATGATGTGTTCTCTGGGAGAGGGTGGGGTTTTTACAGGACTGCTTGTAGTCCTGAGCTGTCTGATTAGGATACGATGGGGATGTTACCATCACAGTGCTGCCAAAACCACCACCAGTTCCAACAGGCCAGGGCCAGGTTCAGCCGGACTCCTCCACCACTTCAAGACCAAGTCCCACGCCATCACCTAAGCTCTCCAATCTGGTACAGGTAATAAATGTAAAAGACATTTCAGATAGTGACCAATTGGGGACTGAAACTGGTTATGAGGAAAGGGAGAATATGTGGTTGGCCTACAAAACACTTAATAGAAAGGACTGTGTCATATGTGGACATGCCAGACCTATTCTGGCTGCTCACCCATTTGCCCTAAGTAATGGGGAAGGTTGGATGTGCATATTGGAAAGTTTAAGCCAAATTCAACCCTGTGTAAAACTCTGAGTCTTGTGTTCCCAGAAGTCCCTCCCCAGAAGGTACCGTGGGGAGTTAAGGCATATGGGGGATATTACAGCTGTATCACTGGTACAGGTAGGGGTATAGACTATGGGAGGCTCCCTACTACTGCCTGCATCACTAATGTCACTATTAACTAGAGGTGTTGCTGATGTATGGTGGATGTGTGGACCTGCCAGGCGGTTGACCCCATTTTGAAAGGAGATTGTCAGGGCACATGTGCTTTGGCCAGTCTGATAACACTATTGACTATTATTGAGGTTGCAGCTAACCACCTCCTGGGATCTGCACATGACACAGAGGCTCGGGACCAAACTAGGAGACGGCAGAACCGGGACGCTCCTTGGTCCGAGGGTACAGATAACATCCACACCAACCTGGTGGGGGTCCCAATAGGGGTCCCCCACGAATTCCAGACATTAAACAGAAATGATGATCTGTGGCATCTGATGCCCACCATTGGCCCAGCTATTGTTGATACTAAACAAAATGCCTGGATCAATTATCTTTATTATAATTAACAGCGATTTGTTAACTACACCCACACAGCACTTACGGGGATGGCTGAACGATTGGATGCTACCTCTCAAACCAGTAGACAAAATAGACTAGAACTGGACATGATTCTGGCCAACCAGGGAGGTGTATGTAAAATGATTGGAGAACAGTGTTGCACGTTTGTCCCTAACAATACAAGTCCGGATGGGAGCATTTCAAAAGCTCTGAGTGGGTTGGCAAGGTTATCGGTGGAGATGAAGGGTCTTGCAGGTGTGGAGGAGAGTGGACTGTTCCCCTGGCTGGGTGGTTGGTTTGGTAAGTACACTGCAATGATGGTTACTGGATTTCTGACTCTAGTTGTTGTTTTTCTTATGTTCATGTGCTGTGCTGCCTGTATCATACCTTGTTTGAAGAAGTCTGTTACAGATGTGGCAAGGACCTCTGGTATGATGCCGTTGCTTGATGCTCCAGTTGGAGAGGCTGATACGGAATCAAGCTTTCGCAGGAGAGTGGGCCTGACAGAGGAGGACCCTTGGTTTGCTGTAGTTGAGGTTGTCGAATGAATAAAAAGTGATGTTTGTCCTCCCTGTTGTGAAGGTTTGAAGTTCCCGGGTGGCGACGAGCCCACCTGGTACAGGTTGTATAGAGGGATGGACCTGAGGGTTTAACATTTTCTCGTTTTTTGGTTAATAATGTGTGATTTTGGACTCAACAAGGCTTCGAGGCGGTCCATGGCCAATTGGCAGCTACATCCCTGATGGCATTTCAGAATAGAATCGCGGTAGATATGTTGTTGGCTGAACGCGGAGGTGTTTGTGCCATGTTTGGGGAGCAATGTTGTACTTTCATTCCCAATAATACAGCGAATGATGGTAGTCTTACCGTCGCCCTAGAGGGTCTTCGCACGCTTAATGAGAAGATGAAACAACACTCCGGAGTTGACACTACTATGTGGGACTCCTGGATGGATGCGTTTGGTAACTACAAGACCCTGATCTCCTCTGTCCTAGTGTCCGTTGCTGTTTTTGTGGCTATCCTAACCCTTTGTGGTTGCTGTTGCATTCCATGCGCTCGCACTCTGATTACTAGAGTTATTACCTCTGCTATTGACCCAAAGCAGGCCGATAGGGGTCAGATGTACCCACTCCTTGCTATTGAGGAAGCTGAGCCTGAGTATCAATTTGATGACTAGTGATGGCTAGATGTTTTACTATTGTCACGTCTCTGGTGAGACGTGAAGAGGGGGAATCAAAAATTTGTCTACTGACAAATTTTCCCCGGCTTGCATTACTATGTTTTACTATTGTCACATCTCTGGTGAGACGTGAAGAGGGGGAATCAAAAATGTGTCTACTGACAAATTTTCCCAGGCTTGCATTATTATGCTTTACTATTGTCACGTCTCTGGTGAGACGTGAAGAGGGGGAATCAAAAATTTGTCTACTGACAAATTTTCCCCGGCTTGCATTACTATGTTTTACTATTGTCACGTCTCTGGTGAGACGTGAAGAGGGGGAATCAAATATTTGTCTACTAACAAATTTTCCCCGGCTTGCATTATTATGCTTTACTATTGTCACGTCTCTGGTGAGACGTGAAGAGGGGGAATCAAAAAATTTGTCTACTGACAAATTTTCCCCGGCTTGCATTACTATGTTTTACTATTGTCACGTCTCTGGTGAGACGTGAAGAGGGGGAATCAAAAATTTGTCTACTGACAAATTTTCCCCGGCTTGCATTACTATGTTTTACTATTGTCACGTCTCTGGTGAGACGTGAAGAGGGGGAATCAAAAATTTGTCTACTGACAAATTTTCCCCGGCTTGCATTACTATGTTTTACTATTGTCACGTCTCTGGTGAGACGTGAAGAGGGGGAATAAAAAATGTGTCTACTGACAAATTTTCCCCGGCTTGCATTACTATGTTTTACTATTGTCACGTCTCTGGTGAGACGTGAAGAGGGGGAATAAAAAATTTGTCTACTGACAAATTTTCCCCGGCTTGCATTACTATGTTTTACTATTGTCACGTCTCTGGTGAGACGTGAAGAGGGGGAATAAAAAATTTGTCTACTGACAAATTTTACTGTGGTCACGTCTTTTAAGACGTGAAGAGGGGGATTTGTAATAAATGCTGTTTTTATTTGACCTTAACACATAGCTATAATACTGTTATAATGCCTTCCTTATTAAAGCAGACTTTGTTGCAAATATCTTGCTACACCCCACAGTTAAACACGTTCTGCCCGTAACAGATACTAACCTCACTCCCACACGCAGGGGAGGATGGCTGACTCAGACCTTTTATGACCACTGATAAGGCAGGCATGCCACTACACGAGCACGCACATGCACACACACACACACACACCCTTGTTTCAGGCTGGGTTTCCAAGAACAAAGAACAGTGCCAAGAACCAATGAGACATTGACACCAGCGTGGAGGGGACGGGCCTCCACTTACAACGACCAGTCAGGAGCACGAACTACCAGAATCTACCTACGTCATTCACTGTATAAAATGTACTGCACAATATGTTTCGGGACTCGCTTCTGCTAGTTCCTTCTGAGCTAAATGAACGAGTCCGTGCACGCTTTGCAAGATATCTTTACCTCTGAATAAACTGTCTTTACTATATACCGATCCACCCTGTCCAGCGTCTTGACTTGGTCTCATTTCTCTAGTAACGAATCATCAACACTACCCACTACCAGACCCACACACATCAGCAGAAGAGACTGCCTAGAGTGTAGCCTGTTTGCCAGATAGCCAGTAGAGAGAAAAGATAAGACACACCATATAAAACACCCATCACAGCACAGGGGTAACCCAACCAATAATACCTGATACAATAAAAATGGCAGTGCAATTTAACGGCAACTTCATAGAAACAATTTCCAAGAAAGAACCCAGTCATCAACATTAGAGGATTTGCAATAATCTGTATTACCTCCCACTGAAGAGTGCAGAGGTTATGAATCTTCCCGGCAACATGTTAATAGTATCACCCCACATCAATACAGTTCAAATAGCAATACACCATAAACTTGCAAGCAACCTCCCTTTTTGCAACAACGCTAAAGAATATTATAAGAATATCTTAATTGACAAATAACTTGCTGTCCATAGATCTCCCCTGAAACATTAATAGTTTAGCCTAATGCTGTAGGCTATGTAAGCATGTCTAGTTAGATAACTTGCTTTGAAGTAGCCTACCTTATCTATTTGATCTCTGATTCATTGAATGAGGGAATAGTTTTATGAATAAAAGTATTTGGTTGTAATGTTGCAATATTTGATATCAAGGGTGGCAACCATCCTCCAGGATAGCTACTGGGTTTGTAGGCGTTTGTTCAAGCCCTGGTCTAACCACATTGTAGCCTAAACATCAGCTGCTCAACAGAACCTTGATAAGCAGACTTGGGTGTTTCAGGGCTGGAACAAAAGCCAAGCCTGAACACCCAGGAGCTCTCCAGATGGAGGATTGACCACGTGTTGACAACATGTGACTAACAATACAGTTCCACTTTGTTGGGGGGTTAAGTTCCTTGATCAAGGGCACAACAACAGGAGATGGTAGGTCTGCATGGGATCAGACAGAGCAGCCTTCCAGTGTCAATAATGCTTACTTTTTCATGTAGGCTATAATAATAGTCAGGAACATTTGGTTCAACGTCATGGAGAAGTCATGGACAGCTCCTGCACTTCTTTCATCCCAAGTTAACCACTGTGTAGATGTGTTTTAGAAGTTGGTATAAAGTTTATCTCAAAGTATTTTTAGAGTTATGTGTTATGTGAATGCCTGCAGGCTATCTAAGTTGGAGTCTGGTCAAGCGATAAGTCTCGACTCCGGACCACACATGCCATCTTGGCGACAGGGGTTCGAGACGTGACTCAGTCATCTGTGCCATTCCTTTTCTGTCTCCCTAGCCTACTTGCTTCCTACCGTCCTGTCATAAGAATAATAACAAATACATAGGGATCTAATGGCTAGATCTTTTAGGCTATCTATAATCAGGCAGATGAACTCAATGATCTGGTCAAGCACAAGACAAGTCAGTCAGATCTGAAGAAACGTGTGATGGTTGTAGATCAAGTTAATCTCAAAGTTACTGTCAGTTTCAAGTTAATGGTTTTCCCTCAGGCTAAAACCAGCCAGTGTAACACTATTGTCCATCATCCAGAAGCACAAGACAAAGAGAAAACATAACTTTTTGTGGCGACTCTCCAAGCTAAGCTTAATCACTAAGAACAAGAGATACACCCCCAAAGTGAAAGTTTGAGGACGAGGCGGCACAATTACATCCTTTATTGGGGTTGTTTAGTCACTGTAACGGCTGTCGTCGGTGGAAGGAGAGGACCAAAGCGCAGCGTGGTTAGTGTTCATCTTAATTTAATAATAAACCAAAAAACTGAACACTTCAAATACAAAACAACAAACGTGAAAACCGAAACAGTTCTATCTGGTGCAGACACACAAAGACTGAAAACAACCACCCACAAAACCCAACAGAAAACAGGCTACCTAAATATGGTTCCCAATCAGGGACAACGATTGACAGCTGCCTCTGATTGAGAACCATATCAGGCCAAACACAGAAAACCAACACAGAAATAGAAAACATAGATTACCCACCCAACTCATGCCCTGACCACACTAAAACAAAGAAAATACAAAAGAACTATGGTCAGAACGTGACAGTCACACTGTTTTTGTGTTTATTGTGAGCCTGGTGTCTGAGCCATAGCAAAACCAAAAAAACTCAATATGTATCTCTGCGAAAAAACAATCAAGAGAAATTATACTTGGGCCTCGGGTTGTCTTGCAGCTACATGCAAACAATAAGCGGGATAGAATGTGTCTTACGACAGACCGTCTGCACTCTATCCATTCCAAAACCAGATGCTTCTCCAACTCTTATCCAGGAGCCAAGCTGCTAATGAGTCTGGCTGAAGTAGAGGCTTCATACAGATACTATTAACTCCTCTCAGCAGGAGATGCAGGACTCAAAGCTACAATCTGGGATTTGAAAAACAACAAAATGGCAGCCCACTTGTTTTGGTATACAACTGAAGGATGAGGCTGGGGTAAATACAACCCCTTTTAAAGGGATAATCCATCCCCAGAAATAAAAGTCATGAAACTCCTGTCAATTTGGTGAAAGCATGTGTTCTATCGTGAGTAAAATAAAACATTTCCCCATGATTTAACTTCTATGTGGTCCCATGTAGGAACTCGTCATAACTACATGGTTCTCGTCACTGGAGATAGGGGATAACACACTATCACATTTCATAACGCTTTTAAAACAATTACCTGCACTCCAGATCGCCAAATGAGCCAATAGATAGTATGGGCATACATGTCTAGAAAAGATCCATCCATTTATATAGTCATGACAAAGAATATATTCCCGCTTAGATGTGCTTAATCTAAACAGTGTACCAAATTATTCAACTCAGTTTCTCCTTCAAGTACCATCTCGCAATGCACCCTGTGTGTCAGTAGGATATTTGGGAAAGGGCCGTTGTTGCCTAAGCAACGTACTCTGCATTCGCTCTGGGCAGAGGCAAACTGAAAGTTGACCTCAGTGAGATAGACTCATAAATTGACAGTGCAGTTTGTTTAGACAATTTTACAGCTAGGTAGTTAATTCAAATGCTGATATTGACTCTTCTATTATTGTATGTAGCTACGTTTGCTAGCTAGCTACCTAGATAGCCAACCAACCTTGTTACTGCATATTGACAAAATTAAACAGTCGTTCACAAAAAATATTGTTTTCCATATTTGTGTTATTTAACAGTGTTTAACACTGTTAATCATGTAAATTGTTTCCTCCAGCATCTTCACAAGGTCCTTTGCTGTTGTTCTGGGATTGATTTGCACTTTTCGCATCAAAGTACGTTCATCTCTAGGAGACAGAACGCGTCTCCTTCCTGAGCTGTATGACGGCTGCTTGGTCCCATGGTGTTTATACTTGTGTACTATTGTTTGTACAGATGAACGTGGTACCTTCAGGCGTTTTGAAATTGCTCCCAAGGATGAACCAGACTTGTGGAGGTCTGCAATTTTTTTTTATGAGGTCTTGGCTGATTTCTTTTGATTTTCCCATGATTTCAAGCAGAGGCACTGAGTTTGAAGGTAGGCCTTGAAATACATCCACAGGTACACCTCCAATTGACTCAAATGATGTCAATTAGCCTATCAGAAGCTTCTAAAGCCATGACATGTTCTGGAATTTCCCAAGCTGTTTGGTCTGGAGGGGGGCTACGCCCTAAAATGACATATTTTAAACAGGACAAATCCAGCATGACGTTTATGCTTGTGGGGACCAAACAGTTGATTCCAATTTAAAATCCTATTTTCCCTAACCCGTAACCCTAACCCCATAACCTAACCCTAACCTTATGTCACGCCCTGGCCTTAGTTATCTTTGTTCTCTTTATTATTTTGGTTAGGTCAGGGTGTGACGAGGGTGGTTTGTGTGTTTTTGTCTCGTCTAGTGTGTTTGTACTGTCTAGGTTTTTTTTGTAGATTTATGGGGTTGTGTTCATTCTAGGTGTTTAGGTAAGTCTATGGTTGCCTAGATTGGTTCTCAATTAGAGGCATGTGTTTATCGTTGTCTCTGATTGGGAACCATATTTAGGCAGCCATGTTCTTTGGGTATTTTGTGGGTGATTGTTTCCTGTGTCAGTGTTTGTGCCACACGGGACTGTTTCGGTTTGTTCACGTTTATTGTTTTTGTATTTGTGTTCATGTTCAGTTTTCCCTATTAAAACATGGACACCTACCACGCTGCGTATTGGTCCGATCCTTGCTACACCTCTTCAGAGGAAGAAGAGGATGACAGCCGTTACGCCTTAACCCTAACATTAACCCCTAACCCTAAACCTAACCCAAACCCCTAACCCTAGAGCTGGACATTCTGAAACCATGAAGAAATAAACTCTACAAAACCAGAAATGTAGCATTCAAGCTCACAGTGTAGCCTTAGGCCCAATGTATTCCTGACCTACACATCAGCTGTGCCTCAGAGCGAAGAGAATAGGGAAAGTGTGATGTAACAAACCTCCAATAAAAGAATAGGCAGTCTGATGTAACAGACCTCCGATAAAATAATAGGCAGTCTGATGTAACAGACCTCCAATAAAATAATAGGCAGTCTGATGTAACAGACCTCCGATGAAATAATAGGCAGTCTGATGTAACAGACCTCCAATAAAATAATAGGCAGTCTGATGTAACAGACCTCCAATAAAATAATAGGCAGTCTGATGTAACAGACCTCCAATAAAAGAATAGGCAGTCTGATGTAACAGACCTCCAATAAAATAATAGGCAGTCTGATGTAACAGACCTCCAATAAAATAATAGGCAGTCTGATGTAACAGACCTCCAATAAAAGAATAGGCAGTCTGATGTAACAGACCTCCAATATTCCAAATGGAACCTGCTTTGTAATCGTATACTTGGTTCCTTCAGCATGCAAGATATTACCCATACAAGACCACTAGGCAACAGCAAGGACTACATCCTTTATATATCTGGAGAAGAATGGTGCAGAGATGAGTTTGAGACAGGCTGGAGAAGTGCTTATTTATGTGTGATAACAGAAGTTGTGGTCAGTGTCATGTAACGTAATCATTAGTGCCAGGTTCGTCAGAGTATATGCAATATTCTAAAGCACAAGTGTCTGTTTCAGTGAGTTTTTAGTGGCAAGTGAACATTAGCTTGGGAAACTAAACTTTCAAGGGGGAAACTAACATTTCTTGAGCAATGAAATCATCAACGGTGAAAGACGACTTTGTACCATTTATCCTTTTACTGCAGTGGGCTAGACCAGGATCACACAGAGTTTTTCTTGGTAGTCTTAATCAAATCTACTTTGAAACTAAAGTATCCACCTCACACACGAGGCTATGGACTTAAAAAAATAAGTCACCTGTACCATGTCAGTTATAGAGTTGAAATGTATTCCATTTTTTATTTGCATCCCAATATTACACTTTATATACATCACATAAGACTGAAATATAACTAAACCGTTTGACATAGAAACACTGGAATTTCTGCGGGTTTTTTAAATGATGTAATTATGAAATGATGAGAAAAATCAATAACATGAGGCCACTAGGTCATTTGACTGCAGGAAAGGACTACGAGGTATGATGTGAGAAGGCAACTTGTGGTGTGGAAATCTGTCAACATCACGACTAGGAACTTTGTTAGTATACGACCGTTCGGCTGAACATTTAATATCAAATCAAATCAGCAGTTATAAAAGGTGCAGCGAAATGATTATGTGCTAGCTCCATCAACAATGCAGTACATAAATCAATAACAATAATAACAATAAAATAATCAAGTCAAAAATAACAAGTAGTTGAAGTAATGGGGGGGGGGGGGGGTAGTCTGCATAGTATTAATGGACTGAACTACACTGTATTTACAATATAATATGTAATAGAACAGCAGTGTAGATTCTCTCTCTCTCTGTGTGTGTGTGTGTGTGTGTGTGTGTGTGTGTGTGTGTGTGTGTGTGTGTGTGTGTGTGTGTGTGTGTGTGTGTGTGTGTGTGTGTGTGTGTGTGTGTGTGTGTGTGTGTGTGTGTGTGTGTGTGTGTGTGTGTGTGTGTGTGTGTGTGTGTTTATTGGTGTTTGTGTGTGTGGGTTCATTTGTAACTTTGTGTGTAAGGGTTGGATGTTTGAGTAGTCAGTGCAAACAATCTCCAAGGTGCAGATATTCTCTGAGCTGCAAATAGTCTCTAAAGTGCAGGTCTGTGCAGGGAGATAGCTATGGTTAGCTGTTCATCAGTCTGATGGCCTGGTGGTAGTAGCTCTCTCGGAGCCTATTGGGCCGAGACCCGATTCTCAGATACCGTGTGTGATGGGTGATGATTGCATCAACACTGACAGAATACTTTGTATATGATGCATGCAGTGAAAACTTACTTCAGTAAACTGCACTGATTAGAAATGGTCATCACATCTTTAGATTATATGCCCTGTGGTCCTTCTTTATTTAGTTTGGCTTCCTCTGTTAAATTAAAAAGAACAAATGCAATATGGGTAAATCGAATTTAGCCTGGACTTTCCATCATGCAAAAAGTAATAAAATATGAACAAATCTAATACCATTTTCTCTAAGATCTAATCCAAGACTACTCATTGTGTAACGTCCGGGGTGTAGTGGGTGAGAAGTCAGGCGCAGGAAGCAGAGAGTTCAGGGTAGTGCTATTCCTTTTAATGCACAAAAACCGGTGAACATAAACCAACCCCACGAAACACAGGGCGCACACCAAAACAAATGTCCCAAACACAGGGGACTTAAACAGTCCAGCAAAACCCATAAAAATGGGAAACCCATAATTCATAGACGTGTACACCAAACAATCCCGCACAACCAGCAGGCGGGCCTGCTGGTAAATAAAGCCCGACTAATCAGCCTAAAACACAAACAGGTGCAACCAATAAACAGAAAGGGGAAAAGGGATCCGTGGCAGCTAGTAGGCCGGTGACGACGACCGCTGAGCGCCACCCAAACAGGAAGGGGAGCCACCTTCGGTAGGAGTCGTGACACATTGCTTCTGCAGTTGGCAGGGAACCTCAGGCCAAACTATTGCTGGCCTTGGAAAAGGAAAGAGATTTTCTAGTTATTTCGACCAAATGTAGAGTTTATTTCCAAAACGTTTCCAAATGTGTTTTATTCAGCAAAACGCTATATATCCACCCGGGGCAAACTACCTGCCCTCCAGGACACCTACACCACCCGATGTCACAGGAAGGCCATAAAGATCATCAAGGACAACAACCACCCAAGCCACTACCTGTTCACCCCGCTATCATCCAGAAGGCGAGGTCAGTACAGGTGCATCCAAGCAGGGACCGAGAGACTGAAAAACAGCTTCTATCTCAAGGCCATCAGACTGTTAAACAGCCACCACTAACATTTAGCGGCCGCTGCCAACAAACTGACTCAGCTCCAGCCACCTTAAAAATGGGAATTGATGGAAATTATGTAAAAATGTACCACCAGCCACTTTAAACAATGCCACCTAATATAATGTTTACATACCCTACATTACACATCTCTTATGTATATGTATATACTGTACTCTATATCATCTACTGCATCTTGCCATCTTATGTAATACATGGACCACTAGCCACTTTAAACTATGCCACTTTATGTTTACATACCCTACAGTACTCATCTCATAGGTATATACCGTACTCTATACCATCTACTGCACCTTGCCTATGCCGTCTGTACCATCACTCATTCATATATCTTTATGTACATATTCTTTATCCCTTTACACTTGCGTGTATAAGGTAGTAGTTGCGGAATTGTTAGGTTAGATTACTTGTTGTTATTACTGCATTGTCGGAACTAGAAGCACAAGCATTTCGCTACACTCGCATTAACATCTGCTAACCATGTGTATGTGACTAATAAATTTGATTTGATTTGATTTGATTTGTTTAGTTGGAATGGAATGTGTACTGTACTCTGTGTGACTGTGATATGTGGTTGTCTCACCTAGCTATCTTAAGATCAATGCACTAACTGTAAGTTGCTCTGGATAAGAGCATCTGCTAAATGACTACAATGTAAAATGTAAATGTTTTACATATAGGTCTCATATTAATATATTGATTAAAAAAAAATATTGATGTCACAAATGTATCATTTGTACAGTTTTTTCATAAAAAATGTAGTTATTTGTTAAATCAGTACTACTTATTTCTCTCAGAGTGAGGCGGACATATAGCGTTTTGCAAAGAAACGTGATTATTTGTCTCTCTGAAATGAAACCATCAAGTGATAGATTTCAAACAAATACATGTCTGTCATTGAACAACCCCATGCCATGATTAGATAGTGAAAAAACACACCAATCTCTTTCATAAGTTCTTTAAACAATAAAAGCTAATTTACCAATATTTCTGAAAATGGATACAGCATTTTGGAATGAAACTCTTCAAATATTCGTAATAATATCACTACATTATTTCTATCTCACATATTTAAAATGCTGCTAAAACCCTCCTTAAAGGGATAGTTCACCCAAATTACTAAATTCCTCACCCTATAAGCAGTCCATGGTCTTCCATGTCCAAATCATTCTAAAGTGTCTAAATGGATTGTCTACCTCAATTAAGTTTAAGAGGATTTGGACATGATGCAGGAATATCCCCTGGGTTCACAGAAAACCTGGCTATGATGTTACAATAACTCTGCAGTGTGGCCATGGCAAGCAGAAATTATAACATGGTGAAATCGTTCACAATAGATTGCACTGATGTGATGTGTTGCTGTCTAGTTCACATTAGATTACACTGATGTGATGTGTTGCTGTCTCGTTCACATTTGATTACACTGATGTGATGTGTTGCTGTCTAGTTCACATTAGATTACACTGATGTGATGTGTTGCTGTCTAGTTCACATTAGATTATACTGATGTGATGTGTTTCTGTCTCGTTCACATTAGATTACACTGATGTGATGTGTTGTTGTCTAGTTCACATTAGAATACACTGATGTGATGTGTTGCTGTCTAGTTCACATTAGATTACACTGATGTGATGTGTTGTTGTCTAGTTAACATTAGATTATACTGATGTGATGTGTTTCTGTCTCGTTCACATTTGATTACACTGATGTGATGTGTTGCTGTCTAGTTCATATTAGATTACACTGATGTGATATGTTGCTGTCTAGTTAACATTTGATTACACTGATGTGATGTGTTGCTGTCTAGTTCATATTAGATTACACTGATGTGATATGTTGCTGTCTAGTTAACATTAGATTATACTGATGTGATGTGTTGCTGTCTAAATAAGGACTATGAATAGGGCGCTATTTGGACTCCCTTGGAATCTCAGCATTTCAGGGGCTGACAGTTGGGCAGCTAGCTGTTACTCCAAACATATTAGAGAGATGGTTCTCTTCAGATAATGCTATGGTTAAACCTATGTCACCCATTATGTCCTCAAAATCTGGTGTTTAATTGTTCTAAAAAGGGAAACACAACACATCATTATTTTGTCATCTCAGCCATTTATTTTAGTTCGATATAAAGATTGGAGATTTCGAACTCCCAACTCATCTCTGATTTGTAAGTAGATCGATTATTAATGCTTTGAGAGATCCGTTCAGTAGGAAGACTGGGAATATTGAAACGTAGTATTGTAATTTAGTACTTCATAAATTGTCTTCACCCTCTGACAAAACCTCACTGCAGACAGCCTCTTATGACTTAACCTACTTGGTGATTTACAAAAAGTCTCAGAGTAGAAGTGCTGATCTAGGATCAGAACCCCATGTCCGTAAAATTGTATTCCTCATTATCTAAAATGCAAAACTGATCATAGATCTGCAACATACCTGAGATGTTTAATGAATACAGTAGCATAATTTTCACACTTGGCTGCATGTCAGAAAATCATATGCATACATCCCCCGCTGGTAATAATCCAGAATTAATATTCATTGAAACGTTGTGCACAACAAGACAGAGGAAATGTGTTATTTCCTTCAAAACATCAAAGCTGGGAAGATAATGGATGTGTAGCGGCTGTCGTCGAAAGAAGGTGAAGACCAAAACGCAGCGTGGTAAGTGTTCGTCATGTTTAATAGAAACTGAACACTAAAAAGCAAAAACAACAAAGTGACAACCGAAACAGCTCCGTCAGGTGCAACACACACTAAACAGAAATGAATCACCCACAACACAAAATGGGAAAACAGGCTACCTAAGTATGGCTCCCAATCAGAGACAACGATAAACAGCTGCCTCTGATTGGGAACCACACCAGGCCAAACACATAGAAAACCAACAACATAGAAAAAAGAACATAGACTGCCCACCCTAGTCACACCCTGGCCTAACCAAAATAGAGAATAAAAAACCTCTCTATAGCCAGGGCGTGACAGGATGACATCCAGGATTCGTCCCAAATGGCACACTATTCTATATATAGTTCACTACTTTTGACCAGGGTCCATAGGGATCTACTACCCATAGGGCTCTACTACCTATAGGGCTCTGGTCAAAAGTAGTGAACTATAAAGAAAATAGGGTGCCATTTGGGATGCAGCCCATTTTATCCCATGTGGGTTGTATATTATATTAGAGTATATCATTAAGTGGAAAGCAGGCTGCTATGTTAAAAACAACACAGTGGGAACAAGAGAACGGAATTAGAAATAGCCAAGGGCGTTTTATGATACCAAATGACATACAGTGCCTATAGAAAGTCTATACCCCCATTCAACATTTTCCCCTTTTGCTGCCTTATAGCCTGGAAATAAAATGCATACAAATATTTTTTGGGGGATTGATGTACCTTCCAAGTGAAGAAAATCTATTTAAAAAATGAAATAGCTTGGTTGGATAAGTGTCCACACCCCTTGTAAAAGCAATCCTATAATTAGCTTGACGTAACCAATCACCTTCAAAATCACACACCAAGTTATTTGGCCTCTGCCTGTGTTAAATTGTAGTGATTCACACAATTTCAGGATAGATTCAGCAGTTCCTGTAGGTTCCCTCTGCTGGGTAAGTTGTGAAAAGGTACAGATCAGGGGATGGGAATAAAAATATTTTATAGGCCTTGAATATCCCTTGGAGCACGGTCAAGACGATTATTAAGAAGTGGAAGGTGTATGGCACCACCAAGACCCTGCCGAGATCAGGCCGTCCCTCCAAACTGGAAGACTGAGCAAGTAGGAGATCAGAGAGGCTACCAAGAGTCCAATGGAAACTTTGAAAGAGCTACAGACTTTTATGGCTAAGACTGGACAACAACACATCACAGTGTGCATGTGACAACAATATCCCAAGCAGTCCACAAATCTGACATGTATGGTAGGGTGACAAGAAGGAAGCCATTACTCAAGAAAGCCCAACTTGAATCCTGCTTGAAGTGTGCAAAAAAAAACACTGGACATTCTGTAGCCATGTGGGAGAAAGTTGTGGTTCGACGTAACAAATATTGAACTTTTTTGCCTAAATGCAAAGTGCTAGGTTTGGTGTAAACCCAACACGGCACATCCCTACAGTAAAGCATGGTGGTGGCTGCATCATGTTATGGGGATGTTTCTCAATTATCAGGATAAAAGGGAAAATGAATGTCGCAATGTATAGAAAAGTCCTTGAGGAAAACCTGCTGCCCTCTGCAAGAAATCTGAAACTGGAATGGAAGTTCACCTTTTAGTATGACAATGACCCGAAGCCAAAGCTACAGTGTAGTGGCTCAATACTTGAGTGGCTCAGTCAGAGCCCCGGCCTAAATCCAATTAAAATGTGTGGCATGACTTAAAGTATTCTGACCGTCGATGCTCCTCAAGGAACTTGACAGAGTTTGAAAAGTTTTGTAAAGAATGGTCAAATATTGCCAAATCTAGGTGTGCAAAGTTGGTACAGACCTATCCCAAAAGACTCACAGCTGTAATTGCTGCCAAAGGTGCTTCCACCATGTATTGTATTAACTTTTCACAAAACAAAAAATCCCCTTAAAAGTGTGGAGTATGCTGTGTAGATAAACTGGGGGAGGGGAATCCTTATTTAAATGCATGAAATTAACACAATAAAATGTGAAAAAGTTCAAGGGGGTGTTGAATCTCTATAGGCCCTGTACATGTGATTTCCTTTTTCTTTGAAGTATAACAAAACCATGCAACTCAGTGTAACTCAGCCAACTTCAGTGAAATATAATGATTATCCTGACTCGTAACCTTGGTTTCAGTCTGAGAGATTTGCTTTGCTTTGTCAATATATGTATCCCTGTCATCCACACGTAATATTAGGGCATTTGTCGTCAACACAATCTACTTCGTGATGACTGTCTTTGAAGAATACAGTTTCCTATTCATGGTGGAAAAAAGGTTTGGTAAATATTGTGTTGAAGAACAGCTGCAAAAGGGATACTATTTCAGAGTTCTGAATACTATCCCACTGTTCAAAAACAGACTACAATCACTCTAAACCATTTATCATATAACATCATTGACAGAATGAGGATGACAGTTTACTGAAGATTGCTGTTGTTATGAGAGAGAGAGCGAGAGAGAGAGAGAGAGAAATTTCAATCTCAAAACGCATCATAAATAATGACTTACTCTACATCAATCAATGAGCCATATGAATGTGGGTTTAAATGCAGTACCTTCATTAGGTTGTGTGGCTGTAGTTACTCCCCCACATCCTTAGATGAAAAATAGCCATTTTAAATAAAACAGATGTTTGAATGGTCATAAACTACTGTATTTCCTTCACTGAACCGCCTGAATAAATACTAATGCAAAGAAATCACTCCTGTAGATACAAGCTATTCAGACAAATTTACAGCCCTTCTCAGAGCGTTTAAATTAAAGCAGAGAATCACTCCTGTTCATATAAGTTATTCAGACAAATTACAGCTCCTCTCAGAGTATTGAAAACAGAGAAACCTTGAAACATACACTACCGTTCAAAAGTTTGGGGTCACTTAGAAATGTCCTTGTTTTTGAATGAAAAGCAAAAAATGTTGTCCTTTAAAATAACATCAAATTGATCAGAAATACAGTGTAGACATTGTTAATGTTGTAAATGACTATTGTAGCTGGAAACGGCTGATTTTTAATAGAATTTCTACATAGGCATACAGAGGCTCATTATCAGCAACCATCACTCCTGTGTTCCAATGGCACATTGTGTTAGCTTATCCAAGTTTATAATTTTAAAAGGCTAATTGCTCATTAGAAAACCCTTTCGCTATTATGTTAGCACAGCTGAAAACTGTTGTGCTGATTAAAGAAGCAATTAAACTGGCGATCAGCTGTGATCAGAAAAATATGGCCACCTAAAGCAAAAGGGAAACGTAAGGAACTTGTCATTGAAAATATCCTTGAAAACGTTTTTTTTTCTCATAACTGCAGCTTACATTCCACCATTGTCCTTTGAGATAGTAGTGTTAGAGAAGTCAGCACCTCCATTTAACCCTCTTTATTTCTCCATTATGTTCTGCTGCCACTTCTGTCACTACAATCACAGGTTAAGACCCTTCCAACAGCTCTGTAGAATTTCATACAATGCTTATCGTAGACCATGGGTGGCAAACCCAAAGAGGTTCTGGAGAGCTACTCTCCTGCCAGATTCTGTACCAAACCCACTCCATCACACATCATTTTACTATTTAGCGGCACCCATTTTTGATAAGCTGAATTAGGTGTGTAGGTGTAGGGATGGAGCAAAAGCCTGCATACCCAGTCACTCTGCAGGAGGAGTGTCACGTTCCTGACCTGTTTTCTGTTGTTTTTGTATGTGTTAGTCGGTCAGGGCTTGAGTGTGGGTGGGCATTTCTATGTTATGTGTTTCTATGTTGGTTAATGGGTGACCTGATATGGTTCTCAATTAGAGGCAGGTGGTTTTCATCTCCTCTGATTGAGAACCATATTAAGGTAGGTGGTTTCACATTGTTTGTTGTGGGTGGTTGTCTCCTGTGTCTGTGTTTGTTTGCACCACACGGGACTGTTTCGTTTGTTCGTTCGGTTTATGTAGTCTGTTCCTGTTTCATGCGTTCTTCGTGTCATGTAAGTTCTTATGTTCAGGTCAGTCTACGTCGTTTGTTGTTTTGTAGTTTGTTAAAGTGTTTTCGTGTTTTTTC